>NC_092118.1:27722224-27842224 GCF_045679555.1 Salvelinus alpinus
TACCTGTACACAGCCAATCTGTAAATAGTACACCCAACTACCTCATCCCCAGATTATTACTTACCCTCTTGCTCTTTTGCACCCCAGTATCTCTACTTGCACATCATCATCAACACATCTATCACTCCAGTATTAATGCTAAATTGTAAAGATTTTCGCCTATAGGGCCTATTTATTGCCTACCTCCCTACTCTTCTACATTTGCACACACTGTACATAGATTTTTCTATTTTTCTTTTCTTTTGTGTTATTGACTGTACGTTTGTTTATGTGTAACTCTGTGTTGTTGTTTTTGTCGCACTGCTTTGCTTTATCTTGGCCAGGTTGCAGTTGTAAATGAGAACTTGTTCTCAACTGGCCTACGTGGTTAAATAAAGGTGAAATAAATAAATTAAAAATTAAAAAATCCACAAAACACTACATTAATACTACAGTATACTACAATCCACAAAACACTACACTAAATACTACAGTATACTACAATCCACAAAACACTACACTAAATACTACAGTATACTACAATCCACAAAACACTACACTAAATACTACAGTATACTACAATCCACAAAACACAACATTAATCACTAAAGTATGTACTACTGTTTTCTTTCACTACAGTATTTATACTACAGTATAGTACAGTAAATACTAGTGAATACTACACTAAAGTCCGCAAAAACACTACAGTGAATACTATAGTATTTATACCATAGTATACTATAGTTTTTTTTCATGTGGGATGTGATATAGGCTTTTCTTGTCATACTCAAGCTCTCATTACTCTGTGTGACAGGGTCTTTGAGGCTCATTAAGGAATGTCCCTCTGTCTGTTCTACACACCAGACCTATGAGAGGAAGCCTGGCTAGGTGAAAATGCAAATATGGCCTTAATGTCAGCAGTAAACCTATCTGTCTGGTGACAGTTGTGATACGGCCCATTGTCAGACGGCTCCTAACGAGGTCATCACTGTCCCCGAGACAGAGGTCAACCTAACATTTGACCTCTGTCCCTCCTCTCACTGGAATGTCAACAACTCTCCCGTCACCTGCCGAGCTATCCTGGTGGTGACCACAGATCTGGAGGTCTCCCTATTGGCTAGCTGCCTGCCGAGCTGTCATAGCGAGGGGCGGTGTACATATGTGTGTGTGTGTGGCTGTGTGTGTCTGTGTGTATGCTGTGTGGATATCAAGGTGGGCCTGATGTGTCCTAATGAGACAGACGCACACGGGCGCTAATGTCCCCGCTCGTCAGAGCATCCGTTGCGCCCCAGCCCTCCACCTTCGTTAGGCAGGCCCCAGCTGCAGCCTGTCAGAACCCTCGTTAGACTTAGCCCTGGTGGGGCTACACAGCCATGGAGGGAGGGAGGTGTTCCTGTCTGTCTGTCAGCTGACCAGCCTCTCATTCCTCCTCTGCCCCTCAGCGGACCTTAGTCTCCTGGGTGGAGGTGAAGCTGGAGAGTATGGGGCTCTCACTCCCTCGCCTCTTCTCCTCTCTGTGTGTCAGCGGGCTGGGAATCAGGGCTCCTCTCCTCTCCTCTCCTCTCCTCTCCTCTCCTCTCCTCTCCTCTCCTCTCCTCTCCTCTCCTCTCCTCTCCTTTCCTCTCCTCTCCTCTCCTCTCCTCTCCTCTCCTCTCCTCTCCTCTCCTCTCCTCTCCTCTCCGCCTGTCTAATGATCTACCTGCAGGGCCCAGGGAGGGCTCAGGGGCCGTCGCTCCCCAGTATTTTGTTTCCTGATTAGAATGCAGTGGCAGTCTTTGTCAACAGCGATGTCATTCTCTGTAAGGACAAAGCATTGTAACCAGCAGCACAATTAGATGTGTTCCTGTGAATCTGCCACCTGTGTTGACCAGGCAGTCAGGGAATACTCAGATTTTCCCTCTCTTTTCTGTACAGTCTCTCTCTCTCTCTCTCTCTCTCTCTGGTTTCATCTCCTTTTTTAGCTGTGCAGAGAAATTGCACAGATGTACTCAACAGAAGATTTGGGACCACTAGTAGCTAATAGTAAAAACAATACTACAACTAATCATAATACTATTAACACAAAGTAAGGATCACAATGCTTATAAACCAAATAAAGACGATAAGATTAAGTCAACATTGATGACTAGTTTATATATACCAGCCTCATCAGATTTTACCCAGCATGTGAACACAGGCTAACCGAACCATTAACAGTAATCGTGGGGAAGACTATGGACTGTCCAGATACTAATTGGCCCCATGGCTGATAGAGAAAACAACTCCATGGAGTGTATCAGTATTTCTTGCAAAATATGTCAATTTCTTTCTTAAAGCCAGCCGAGCAGTAATGACCCCATGGTGCTGTGTGTCTGTGGAGTGGTGTGACAACACAAATGACACTACACTGTGTGCTAATGACATGGAATGTAGTGTGTGGGTAAACATGGCAATTAAACAGCAGTCACAGACTCAGGGTGAAGCAACACTGAACCTCACAGACAGACCTCGTTGTGTATTAGACTTTAGTTAGTCTCTCTCTCTCTCTCTCTCTCTCTCTCTCTCTCTCTCTCTCTCTCTCTCTCTCTCTCTCTCTCTCTCTCTCTCTCTCTCTCTCTCTCCTCCCTCCCCATCTCTCTCTCTCAGTGAGACATTTGCATGCTGCAGGCGTAATTGGCTGTTCTCTCATGGCGGCAGAGGCAGTATTCCTAGAAACAAGGACATCTCAATGCACCTCACACGTCCCCACTGTCAGACCCCTCCTGCTGAAAGACACTCTGACACAAACACGGCAACACTGAGACACCAAGCCCCACAATGGCAGCCATGTCTTCTCCCACTCACACTACACCCGGTGACAAGAAAGAGCTGAACTAAGCACATTGCTCTTCTCCCCTCTTGCAGTTTCCAAAGTTGATGATTACCGGCAGGATGCAGAACTCTGTTAGGGAACTTTTACTCTCTGAGAAAGCTGTGTGAGACAAAGAGAGACAGAGAATAGGGAGCGGAACAGTTTGGCTGCAGTTTCTCTTGGTACATGACTAGAGTTCAGATATGAGGAAGTAGGAAGTACTTGAACAGAGTCCGTGATCGGTGACAGACTATTGAAAGCACTGTAAAAATACCACGTTGATGGAAAGGCTGATATTATTGGTTTAGCCAGAGAAGTAATCCTTCTATTAGACATTGGCATCATGTGAAAAATATATAAAATAGATCTCTTCGACCTCAATGTTTAGGCCCCATATTCACCTGTGCACTAACCCCTCTCTTCATCAACCACATTTCAGCCCTACCTTTCCCACAAACCCACCCACACTTTGTGATCTCTTCCCATACACACACATCCTCAGCCTCCCTCTCTGTCTCTCTCCCTCTCGCTCAGTATGAAGACAGTACTATAACGGATCTGAGAACAGTCAGCCTGGCTGGTCATGGATCATTGGTCCGGTGTGGAGGTATGGGTTGGGTATGCGTGGCTGCACACAGGTGACGTTACCTCCATGGTGCCACCACCACACCACACTGTGCCTCCACCCGCCACCCGCCACCCGCCACCCTCTCCCTCGTCACGTTGATAGAGTACCCCTGCCAGAGACTCATTTCCCTTCCCGCCAACACCGTGGAACAATTAGCAATGCTGAGTAGTTTCGCAATTAACAGCTTCAGAATTGTCACATGCCCCAATTTTAGATCAGCAGGAGCAATATCTGTTTTAGAGCAAAGTTCAATTACAAAGTGAACACATTTGCAATTCAAGTCATTAGCATTTTAAATGACATGTTTAACGCCAGCCAGCCAGCCAGCCAGCCAGCCAGCCAGCCAGCCAGCCAGCCATCACCTCCACAGAGAGAGATGGGTTCTGGGAAGGGAGCTACAGATCTGCGGTCTTCATTTGATCACTCTGTTGTCCTAAATCATTTTCCTGTGCAGCAGGAAATACACATTGTAGTGTATTCAAGGTTTAAAAAGGCTTCTAAAGTTTTTAAGTTCCACCTTCACATTTCAGACTTGATTTGCCCTAATGAAAAATGTATAAACCCCTACTAAATGTCTATTGATTATAATTCACATAATAATTCACATTTCCTGCAGAATTTCCTGCTGGGTCAAATTAAGACAGTGCATATGTAGGCCTCAGCTGCTGCAGAGAGAGCAGAGTCGTATTCACACAGTGTCTCAGAGTAGGAGTGCTGATCTAGGATAAGTTTTGGCTGTTAAATCAAAATGAATAAGAGTGGGGATCTGATCCTAGATCAGCACTACTACTCTAAGATTCTTTATGAATATGGGCTCTGATGTTAAGCTCGGGAACTAGCTTTCTTAGCTGTCTCTCTCTCCCCATACAGAGAAAGTACAACACACAGCACAATATGAAAACAATGCATTTTGAGCCTGGCTTTACTCCTGGATGGTAATAGAGAAATAAAGGTTATTTGATTGAATGAAGTGCTGCCAACCAGTTGTAGCAAAGGAGTAGCTAAGTATTCTGTTCAGGTTCAACACTCTCCCGTTTCTCCCATCAAAACACGCCAGTCTCTTGTGAACAGACGGTACAAAATGGTTGCAACAGCCCAGTCAGCTCAGTCAAGACTTAAATCATCCCTCAGTTGAGCTGAAAGCGAGAGAAGAACCCAAAGCCAGATAAATAGAAGAGCTGGGTTGATGGGTTCTGGCGAGAACACATTCCCACCTTTCCAATCGTATTTTTGTCTCTCTCCAGCCTTCTTTCCTTCAGCTTTCTGTGCTTCCCCAGCTAGCACAGGGCTTAGTGTACTTTTTGTGTCCCAGTGGGTATAAAGTCTATCAGAATGCATTTGTTTCAGCCAGGCCTCCATTCACTTTCAAAGGGTTAAACAGCCCATTCAGCCGCCTGTCAACATTCCCTGGCCCGCCTCGCAAAAAAGTCTGCTCGAGTTTTGTTCCCCGTTCGACACTTGTCTCCTCGGTCCCGTTGTTGCTCACGTCGTGTAATATCCATGACAATCGTGTTGGGCCTTTCAGGGGCCCCGCTCTGTAGCACCCTGAATCTGAGGGGCCACTTTCAGGCTGTTAAAGAGCTTTATTTGTGTGGATTTGAAAGAGTCATGTGAAGTGCCCTCAGCTCGGAATCCTCTTCAGCGGGTCCTCGTCAGTCTCAAAGAGCTTCACACACACACAGGCTGCCATCAGTACTGTCCTCACGTTCTTATGGACTGACACCAACACCACTGCTGTTACCACTGCTATCGCTACTGCTCTGTGAACGGTGCATTATGGAGAGAGGCAGAGAGAGAGAGCGGAGGGGAGATAGGGGGAAGCCAAGGGAGGGAGATAGTAGTAGTGGGATGAGGTTGGAGAAAGTGGTCGGGGGTAAAGAGAGAGACAGAAAAAATCAAAAGAGGAAGGGAAAAGTGATATGGCTTAAACTGAAATGATGATTACAGTATTTAGAGCAAGCACTTGACTTGTTAGTGTGACTAACCCTGGCAACAACGCCCCAAAACCCCCCACCACCCCTCTCATTCATACCAACCCCATCCAATAAGGGAGGCGACCAGGAAGGTGGTACGTGGTTGGAGGGGGGAGGGGGCGTGGGAAGTAGTGTGGCAGGGACCACAGCATATCCATGTTCATGGACCATATGGAAATTCTGTTGTGTGGAAGGAGAGCGGCGTCAAATAGCGGTGACCTTAACGGCCGTGTGTGTATGCTGAATGGTAAACAGTGCAGAGAGGGGCGCCCCCCTGACCTGCAGCATATGGGGGTCCATTCTGGAGGAGGGTTTTCTCAAACACAGCCATGCTGCCACTCAGGCCCTGGGGACTTTGATTTGTTAATGAATTGCTCTATTGACTCACATCTTGGCCTGACTCATTAGAGGAGACCAACACTCCTCTTGTCTTCTTTTTTGGGGTCTTTTTTTTCTTGCATTTTTTTTGTGTACTGTCGTGGTCTTCTGCAAAGGAGGGGTGATGAGGAGGGGGTTTAGTACAGAAAACACTATTGTGCGAGCGACTTAAATCTTGCAGGCTTGTCATCTGTTTTTCAGTAGCATCCTTTCTTTGGCCCGAGCTAATTTGTATTGTGACGATTTAAGAAAACTCTTCAGTGTTCAGTGATGCAGGAGAACAAACCCCTCCCTTCCTCCCTCATCCCTCCTTCTCTTCTCCCTCCCGCCCTCCCTCCCTCCCTCCCTCCCTCCATTTCCAACAGGCTCCAGCCGTCCTCCTCTAAATCTATTTTTGTGCCCCTCCCCGTCCTCATTACCATGTGGAGACAATAATGGTTTTGTCTGGACGATACTACCTGCTTTACAACGAGCAGATTATTGTGTCCCCCCAGTGTTAACACAACTAGTACAAGCCCTCTGTCTGCAGCCATGCCACCGGCTGTCAGCACACATCCATAATGGCAGTGTCACACTGTGACACACAGCACACAAAGACCCATGTGACCCTGCAGCTTCACACAAAGACATACAGCTACTATAAAAACACACACAACATATGGCAACAGCATTTGAGGGCCTCCATTATCTTCCAAAAAAACGTCATTGAGCCAAGAGCCTTCTCCTTTTCTCATTCACCCTGTCCAAAAACATTGTTTCCCCTGGCTCGAAGGCCACACAGTGCCATGGTGCTGCACCAATTACACCATCCTCTACCAGGAGGGCCATCTGCAAGCCAAATGGACCATTCTGCCATTCTGTCTGTCTGGGCATTCTGTTCCAATAGGTGTGAATCCTACAGGCTGGGGTGTATTAGACACAGGGGCTGTGTGTGTGGTGTGTGGTGTGTGGTGTGTGTGTGCGTGTGTGTGTGTGTGCACATGTGCGTGTGTGAGCATACAAGCACAAACACTGTGCACAACATGAAATACCACTTTTACACTCTGTCCATGAGGGTCACATCCATCTCGAGCAAACAAAGGTTGAATAAAAGCTGAAAGGAAACTGTCCCATATCTAATCTTGTTGAACTCCCAGTGATGCCTGGAGACATGGGCAATTTAAAGGACTGTCAATACCGTAGGACTGTACCAGTCTTTTATCATGGCTCTGTGTAGATGTCTCAGAGACCTACTGTCAATACTGTAGGAATGTACCAGTCTTTTATCATGGCCCTGTGTAGATGTCTCAGAGACCTACTGTCAATATTGTAGGACTGTACCAGTCTTTTATCATGGCCCTGTGTAGATGTCTCAGAGACCTACTGTCAATACTGTAGGACTGTACCAGTCTCTTATCATGGCCCTGTGTAGATGTCTCAGAGACCTACTGTCAATACCCTAGCACTGTACCAGTCTCTTATCATGGCCTTGTGTAGATGTCTCAGAGACCTACTGTCAATACTATAGGACTGTACCAGTCTCTTATCATGGCCCTGTGTAGATGTCTCAGAGACTTACTGTCAATACTGTAGGAATGTACCAGTCTCTTATCATGGCCCTGTGTAGATGTCTCAGAGACCTACTGTAAATACTGTAGCACTGTACCAGTCTCTTATCATGGCCCTGTGTAGATGTCTCAGAGACCTACTGTCAATACTGTAGGAATGTACCAGTCTCTTATCATGGCCCTGTGTAGATGTCTCAGAGACCTACTGTCAATACCCTAGCACTGTACCAGTCTCTTATCATGGCCCTGTGTAGATGTCTCAGAGACCTACTGTCAATATTGTAGGACTGTACCAGTCTCTTATCATGGCCCTGTGTAGATGTCTCAGAGACCTACTGTCAATACCCTAGCACTGTACCAGTCTCTTATCATGGCCCTGTGTAGATGTCATTTCTGAATCAGACCTGTAACGTCAGTAGGCTACTAGACTACGCTTCAGAGGGGCAGGGACAGGTAGACTTTGCTTCAGAGGGGCAGGGACAGGTACACTACGCTTCAGAGGGGCAGGGTCAGGTAGACTTTGCTTCAGAGGGGCAGGGGCAGGTAGACTACGCTTCAGAGGGGCAGGGACAGGTAGACTTTGCTTCAGAGGGGCAGGGACAGGTAGACTTTGCTTCAGAGGGGCAGGGACAGGTAGACTTTGCTTCAGAGGGCCAGGGACAGGTACACTACGCTTCAGAGGGGCAGGGCCAGGTAGACTTTGCTTCAGAGTGGCAGGGGCAGGTAGACTACGCTTCAGAGGGGCAGGGACAGGTAGACTTTGCTTCAGAGGGGCAGGGACAGGTAGACTTTGCTTCAGAGGGGCAGGGACAGGTATACTATGCTTCAGAGGGGCAGGGACAGGTAGACGTTGCTTCAGAGGGGCAGGGATAGGTATACTATGCTTCAGAGGGGCAGGGACAGGTATACTATGCTTCAGAGGGGCAGGGACAGGTAGACTACGCATCAAAGGGGCAGGGACAGGTAGACTACACTTTAGAGGGGCAGGTAGACTACGCTTCAGAGGGGCAGGGGCAGGTAGACTATGCTTCAGAGGGGCAGGGACAGGTATACTATGCTTCAGAGGGGCAGGGACAGGTAGACTATGCTTCAGAGGGGCAGGGACAGGTAGACTACACTTCAGAGGGGCAGGGACAGGTATACTATGCTTCAAAGGGGCAGGGGCAGGTAGACTACGCTTCAGAGGGGCAGGTAGACTACGCTTCAGAGGGGCAGGGACAGGTATACTATGCTTCAGAGGGGCAGGGACAGGTATATTATGCTTCAGAGGGGCAGGGACAGGTAGACTATGCTTCAGAGGGGCAGGGACAGGTAGACTACGCTTCAGAGGGGCAGGGACAGGTAGACTATGCTTCAGGGGCAGGGACAGGTATACTATGCTTCAGAGGGGCAGGGGCAGGTATACTATGCTTCAGAGGGGCAGGGACAGGTAGACTATGCTTCAGAGGGGCAGGGACAGGTAGACTACGCTTCAGAGGGGCAGGGACAGGTAGACTACGCTTCAGCGGGGCAGGGACAGGTAGACTATGCTTCAGAGGGGCAGGGACAGGTAGACTATGCTTCAGAGGGGCAAGGACAGGTAGACTATGCATCAGAGGGGCAGGGATAGGTATACTATGCTTCAGAGGGGCAGGGACAGGTATACTATGCTTCAGAGGGGCAGGGACAGGTAGACTACGCATCAGAGGGGCAGGGACAGGTAGACTACACTTCAGAGGGGCAGGTGGACTACGCTTCAGAGGGGCAGGGGCAGGTAGACTATGCTTCAGAGGGGCAGGGACAGGTATACTATGCTTCAGAGGGGCAGGGACAGGTATACTATGCTTCAGAGGGGCAGGGGCAGGTAGACTACGCTTCAGAGGGGCAGGTAGACTATGCTTCAGAGGGGCAGGGACAGGTATACTATGCTTCAGAGGGGCAGGGACAGGTAGACTATGCTTCAGAGAGGCAGGGGCAGGTAGACTACGCTTCAGAGGGGCAGGTAGACTACGCTTCAGAGGGGCAGGGACAGGTATACTATGCTTCAGAGGGGCAGGGACAGGTATATTATGCTTCAGAGGGGCAGGGGCAGGTAGACTATGCTTCAGAGAGGCAGGGGCAGGTAGACTACGCTTCAGAGGGGCAGGTAGACTACGCTTCAGAAGAGCAGGGACAGGTAGACTATGCATCAGAGGGGCAGGGACAGGTATACTATGCTTCAGAGGGGCAGGGACAGGTATACTACGCTTCAGAGGGGCAGGGACCGGTAGACTACGCTTCAGAGGGGCAGGGACAGGTATACTATGCGTCAGAGGGGCAGGGACAGGTATACTACGCTTCAGAGGGGCAGGGGCAGGTAGACTACGCTTCAGAGGGTCAGGGGCAGGTGGACTATGCTTCAGAGGGGCAGGGGCAGGTAGACTACGCTTCAGAGGGGCAGGGGCAGGTAGACTACGCTTCAGAGGGGCAGGTAGACTACGCTTCAGAGGGGCAGGGACAGGTAGACTACGCTTCAGAGGGGCAGGGGCAGGTAGACTACGCTTCAGAGGGACAGGTATACTATGCTTCAGAGGGGCAGGGACAGGTAGACTATGCTTCAGAGGGGCAGGGGCAGGTAGACTATGCTTCAGAGGGGCAGGGACAGGTACACTATGCTTCAGAGGGGCCGGGACAGGTACACTATGCTTCAGAGGGGCAGGGGCAGGTAGACTACGCTTCAGAGGGTCAGGGGCAGTTAGACTATGCTTCAGAGGGGCTGGGGCAGGTAGACTACGCTTCAGAGGGGCAGGGGCAGGTAGACTACGCTTCAGAGGGACAGGTATACTATGCTTCAGAGGGGCAGGGGCAGGTAGACTATGCTTCAGAGGGGCAGGGACAGGTATACTATGCTTCAGAGGGGCAGGGACAGGTATACTATGCTTCAGAGGGGCAGGGGCAGGTAGACTATGCTTCAGAGAGGCAGGGGCAGGTAGACTATGCTTCAGAGGGGCAGGGACAGGTACACTATGCTTCAGAGGGGCAGGGACAGGTACACTATGCTTCAGAGGGGCAGGGGCAGGTAGACTACGCTTCAGAGGGTCAGGGGCAGTTAGACTATGCTTCAGAGGGGCTGGGGCAGGTAGACTACGCTTCAGAGGGGCAGGGGCAGGTAGACTACGCTTCAGAGGGGCAGGTAGACTACGCTTCAGAGGGGCAGGGGCAGGTAGACTATGCTTCAGAGGGGCAGGGACAGGTATACTATGCTTCAGAGGGGCAGGGAAAGGTATACTATGCTTCAGAGGGGCAGGGGCAGGTAGACTACGCTTCAGAGGGGCAGGGGCAGGTAGACTACGCTTCAGAGGGGCAGGTAGACTACGCTTCAGAGGGGCAGAGGCAGGTAGACTATGCTTCAGAGGGGCAGGGACAGGTATACTATGCTTCAGAGGGGCAGGGACAGGTTTACTACGCTTCAGAGGGGCAGGGACATGTAGACTACGCTTCAGAGGGGCAGGGACAGGTGTACTACGCTTCAGAGGGGCAGGGGCAGGTAGACTACGCTTCAGAGGGTCAGGGGCAGGTGGACTATGCTTCAGAGTGGCAGGGGCAGGTAGACTACGCTTCAGAGGGGCAGGAGCAGGTAGACTACGCTTCAGAGGGGCAGGTAGACTACGCTTCAGAGGGGCACGGGCAGGTAGACTATGCTTCAGAGGGGCAGGGACAGGTAGACTACGCTTCAGAGGGGAAGGGACAGGTATACTATGCTTCAGAGGGGCAGGGGCAGGTAGACTATGCTTCAGAGGGGCAGGGACAGGTAGACTACGCTTCAGAGGGGCAGGGACAGGTAGACTATGCTTCAGAGGGGCAGGGACAGGTAGACTATGCTTCAGAGGGGCAGGGGCAGTTAGACTATGCTTCAAAGGGGCAGGGACAGGTACACTATGCTTCAGAGGAGCAGGGGCAGGTTGACTATGCTTCAGAGGGGCAGGGGCAGGTAGACTACGCTTCAGAGGGTCAGGGGCAGTTAGACTATGCTTCAGAGGGGCAGGGGCAGGTAGACTACGCTTCAGAGGGGCAGGGGCAGGTAGACTACGCTTCAGAGGGGCAGGTAGACTACGCTTCAGAGGGGCAGGGGCAGGTAGACTATGCTTCAGAGGGGCAGGGACAGGTATACTATGCTTCAGAGGGGCAGGGACAGGTATACTATGCTTCAGAGGGGCAGGGGCAGGTAGACTACGCTTCAGAGGGGCAGGGGCAGGTAGACTACGCTTCAGAGGGGCAGGTAGACTACGCTTCAGAGGGGCAGAGGCAGGTAGACTATGCTTCAGAGAGGGAGGGACAGGTATACTATGCTTCAGAGGGGCAGGGACAGGTTTACTACGCTTCAGAGGGCAGGGACATGTAGACTACGCTTCAGAGGGGCAGGGACAGGTATACTATGCTTCAGAGGGGCAGGGACAGGTGTACTACGCTTCAGAGGGGCAGGGGCAGGTAGACTACGCTTCAGAGGGTCACAGGCAGGTGGACTATGCTTCAGAGTGGCAGGGGCAGATAGACTACGCTTCAGAGGGGCAGGGGCGGGTAGACTACGCTTCAGAGGGGCAGGGGCAGGTAGACTACGCTTCAGAGGGGCAGGGACAGGTAGACTATGCTTCAGAGGGGCAGGGACAGGTATACTATGCTTCAGAGGGGCAGGGACAGGTAGACTACGCTTCAGAGGGGCAGGGACAGGTATACTATGCTTCAGAGGGGCAGGGACAGGTATACTATGCTTCAGAGGGGCAGGGACAGGTATACTATGCTCCAGAGGGGCAGGGACAGGTAGACTACGCTTCAGAGGGGCAGGGACAGGTAGACTATGCTTCAGAGGGGCAGGGACAGGTATACTATGCTTCAGAGGGGCAGGGACAGGTAGACTACGCTGCAGAGGGGCAGGGCCAGGTATACTACGCTTCAGAGGGGCAGGGACAGGTATACTACGCTTCAGAGGGGCAGGGAAAGGTAGACTAAGCTTCAGAGGGGCAGGGGCAGGTAGACTATGCTTCAGAGGGTCAGGGGCAGGTAGACTACGCTTCAGAGGGGCAGGGACAGGTATACTACGCTTCAGAGGGGCAGGGACAGGTATACTACGCTTCAGAGGGGCAGGGCCAGGTAGACTACGCTTCAGAGGGGCAGGGACAGGTATGCTACGCTTCAGAGGGGCAGGGACAGGTATACTACGCTTCAGAGGGGCAGGGTCAGGTATGACTACGCTTCAGAGGGGCAGGGGCAGGTACCTACGCTTCAGAGGGTCAGGGGCAGGTATACTACGCTTCAGAGGGGCAGGGGCAGGTAGACTACGCTTCAGAGGGACAGGGGCAGGTAGACTACACTTCAGAGGGGCAGGTAGACTACTCTTTAGAGGGGCAGGGGCAGGTAGACTATGCTTCAGAGGGGCAGGGGCAGGTAGACTACGCTTCAGAGGGGCAGGTAGACTATGCTTCAGAGGGGCAGGTAGACTACACTTCAGAGGGGCAGGGGCAGGTAGACTACGCTTCAGAGGGGCAGGGGCAGGTGGACTATGCTTCAGAGTGGCAGGGGCAGATAGACTACGCTTCAGAGGGGCAGGGGCGGGTAGACTACGCTTCAGAGGGGCAGGGGCAGGTAGACTACGCTTCAGAGGGGCAGGGACAGGTAGACTATGCTTCAGAGGGGCAGGGACAGGTATACTATGCTTCAGAGGGGCAGGGACAGGTAGACTACGCTTCAGAGGGGCAGGGACAGGTATACTACGCTTCAGAGGGGCAGGGACAGGTATACTATGCTTCAGAGGGGCAGGGACAGGTATACTATGCTCCAGAGGGGCAGGGACAGGTAGACTACGCTTCAGAGGGGCAGGGACAGGTAGACTATGCTTCAGAGGGGCAGGGACAGGTATACTATGCTTCAGAGGGGCAGGGACAGGTAGACTACGCTGCAGAGGGGCAGGGCCAGGTATACTACGCTTCAGAGGGGCAGGGACAGGTATACTACGCTTCAGAGGGGCAGGGAAAGGTAGACTAAGCTTCAGAGGGGCAGGGGCAGGTAGACTATGCTTCAGAGGGTCAGGGGCAGGTAGACTACGCTTCAGAGGGGCAGGGACAGGTATACTACGCTTCAGAGGGGCAGGGACAGGTATACTACGCTTCAGAGGGGCAGGGCCAGGTAGACTACGCTTCAGAGGGGCAGGGACAGGTATGCTACGCTTCAGAGGGGCAGGGACAGGTATACTACGCTTCAGAGGGGCAGGGTCAGGTATACTACGCTTCAGAGGGGCAGGGGCAGGTAGACTACGCTTCAGAGGGTCAGGGGCAGGTATACTACGCTTCAGAGGGGCAGGGGCAGGTAGACTACGCTTCAGAGGGACAGGGGCAGGTAGACTACACTTCAGAGGGGCAGGTAGACTACTCTTTAGAGGGGCAGGGGCAGGTAGACTATGCTTCAGAGGGGCAGGGGCAGGTAGACTACGCTTCAGAGGGGCAGGTAGACTATGCTTCAGAGGGGCAGGTAGACTACACTTCAGAGGGGCAGGGGCAGGTAGACTACGCTTCAGAGGGGCAGGGGCAGGTCGACTATGCTTCAGAGGGGCAGGGGCAGGTAGACTATACTTCAGAGGGGCAGGGGCAGGTAGACTACACTTCAGAGGGGCAGGGGCAGGTAGACTACGCTTCAGAGGGGCAGGGGCAGGTAGACTACGCACACACAGGCAAAGATTTTCAGCTGGCTGGCAGACACTGGAATACAGGCAGACACTGGAATACAGGCAGACACTGGAATATGTTTTTGAGTGACAGAGGGCCTTGCATAGGAGCTTTTTTGCATGTTTGTGGGACTGGAAAACAATGCCCGGAACATAAAATAACGTTATTAAACAGTTCACAGGGTTTGAAAATAACAGTTTTGTTCCAGAACTGTATAGATCACCTGGCTGTGATTCTGTTCATCGTAAAATGTAGTTATTTTGCGGTTTTCTGTTCTTTTGTGGTTTTCCGTTCTGTTCCCTGGACCAGTTCCAACCCCTGATTAGCGTGCGTAAGATTAGAATTTAGAAGTGTACGTTATGGGCTAAATGTGTACCACTACTTGAATCAGTAAGAAGCTTGTTCTTTTCCTACAGTACATAGTGGTGCAGACTGGCTCTGTGAAGAGCAGGAGACACTTTATTCCTACACTACATAGTGGTGCAGACTGGCTCTGTGAAGAGCAGGAGACACTTTATTCCTACACTACATAGTGGTGCAGACTGGCTCTGTGAAGAGCAGGAGACACTTTATTCCTACACTACATAGTGGTGCAGACTGGCTCTGTGAAGAGCAGGAGACACTTTATTCCTACACTACATAGTGGTGCAGACTGGCTCTGTGAAGAGCAGGAGACACTTTATTCCTACACTACATAGTGGTGCAGACTGGCTCTGTGAAGAGCAGGAGACACTTTATTCCTACACTACATAGTGGTGCAGACTGGCTCTGTGAAGAGCAGGAGACACTTTATTCCTACAGTACATAGTGGTGCAGACTGGCTCTGTGAAGAGCAGGAGACACTTTATTCCTACAGTACATAGTGGTGCAGACTGGCTCTGTGAAGAGCAGGAGACACTTTATTCCTACAGTACATAGTGGTGCAGACTGGCTCTGTGAAGAGCAGGAGACACTTTATTCCTACACTACATAGTGGTGCAGACTGGCTCTGTGAAAAGCAGGAGACACTTTATTCCTACTGTACATAGTGGTGCAGACTGGCTCTGTGAAGAGCAGGAGACACTTTATTCCTACAGTACATAGTGGTGCAGACTGGCTCTGTGAAGAGCAGGAGACACTTTATTCCTACAGTACATAGTGGTGCAGACTGGCTCTGTGAAGAGCAGGAGACACTTTATTCCTACAGTACATAGTGGTGCAGACTGGCTCTGTGAAGAGCAGGAGACACTTTATTCCTACTGTACATAGTGGTGCAGACTGGCTCTGTGAAGAGCAGGAGACACTTTATTCCTACAGTACATAGTGGTGCAGACTGGCTCTGTGAAGAGCAGGAGACAATTTATTCCTACAGTACATAGTGGTGCAGACTGGCTCTGTGAAGAGCAGGAGACACTTTATTCCTACACTACATAGTGGTGCAGACTGGCTCTGTGAAGAGCAGGAGACACTTTATTCCTACACTACATAGTGGTGCAGACTGGCTCTGTGAAGAGCAGGAGACACTTTATTCCTACTGTATACAGACAGTGATACAGGCTGATTGTGTAGCTACTCTACCAGTGCCAGTAGCAGTAGGAAGCTTGTTCTATTCCTACAGTAAACGGACAGTCGCGCAGGCTGGCTCTGTGGACTTTCTGTGTGGTGTAGGTGGTACGTGGGGGGCACTGGGTCAGCTGGCGGAGTTTCCTGTCCACTGTGGAGGGGGAATCATGCTGTCTGTGGGCGTGAGCGCGCGCGTGTGTGTGTGTAGGGGGAGTCCTGTTGTGAAGGCCTTCCATGGGTTGCCAGGCCCATCCAGGTCCATTGTCTGGTAATAGGATGTGTTCCCTGGGCTCAGCCACTGGACACGCTGTGCATGACGCACGCAGACAGCCTTCCCTGGACTCAGAATCAGGGTGGGGTTGTCCTCTCTCCTCCCCAAGGTGGGGACGGCCCTCACAGACAGATAAAAAAAGAGGTGGGGGAGAGACCTGTCACTCCTCCCTCGTGGCATTCCTCCATCCCCCAAAAATATAATGCTTTACTGGAAACTTGGAAGTATTTTCCGAGTTGGTATTTTTACCTCCCTGTTTGATTTAGGCATTTTTAGGTATGTCGTATGTGACTGTATTACGTAGGCTCTGGCCATGAAATATCTCTGATAGTTATTTCTAATCTAAGTTTCTGATTTCCTGCACACAAAAAATGGGCCATACAGTATGTGACATAAAATGAAACAAAAAGTTTGACTAAGAAGTAACAAAAGCTTTTTGGATGACAGCTTCTCAAATAACTATGTGAAAGTAGCAGGAGCTGATCCGTTCATATTTACCAAAAAACAACATCTTGCTATTCTATTCCAAAATAGCTGACACAAAGCGTGACAGTCCTCACTGTTGGTCCGAGACCTAACTCCTTTCGGAGGACTCTGACTGAACCCTGACATGGGCCTTCATTAGTTTTGCATTGTTTTGTGGGACTGGAACTGTGTTTTTATGGCTGTCCAGTCTCGCTTTTGATGCCGCCATATGTGAGGGTTGTGACACGACCCTTGACCTTGGGCCCAGAGTCCTTTTGATTGGGTCTGACTGGGGGCTTGCTGGTGCTGGGGCTCAGAGGGGCTCGTGTTGTCAGGGCCTGTGTGTCTTTGGCTGTATTTGTGGAGAGGTAGAATATGCATTGAATATGGCATGATTTTCTTTATTCAGAAAGTTACTGTGCAGCACCATCCCATATCATACCTTATCTGTACTAGTGTTGCAAAGGGAGGTCTATTACTGGAAACTTTCAAACTACCAGTAAATTACCAGAATTTTTCAAGGCTTTTATGTAATCTATCACAAGACATCTAGTGGCCCTTTAGGGTACTTAAGATGTCTGTATTTATCTCTGGCCCTCTGTGTGGCCGTATCACATGTAAAATATATGAAATATATAACTAAATAGCTAACAAAATGGCTATATGGACTATCTGAGTTGCCCTATGTATTTTATTCTTATTTTTGTGCTGTCTCTATGCACTCACAGGGCCCTACACACACTGATACTCCAACACACATACAAACAGTCACAGGGCCCTACACACACTGATACTCCAACACACACAAACAGTCACAGGGCCCTACACACACTGATACTCCAACACACATACAAACACACACTGATACTCCAACAAACATACAAACACTCACAGGGCCCTACACACACTGATACTCCAACACACATACAAACACACACTGATACTCCAACACACATACAAACACACACTGATACTCCAACACACATACAAACACTCACAGGGCCCTACACACACTGATACTCCAACACACATACAAACACACCCTGATACTCCAACACACATACAAACACTCACAGGGCCCTACACACACTGATACTCCAACACACATACAAACACTCACAGGGCCCTACACACACTGATACTCCAACACACATACAAACACACACTGATACTCCAACACACATACACACACTCACAGGGCCCTACACACACTGATACTCCAACACACATACAAACACACACTGATACTCCAACAAACATACAAACACTCACAGGGCCCTACACACACTGATACTCCAACACACATACAAACACACACTGATACTCCAACACACATACAAACACACACTGATACTCCAACACACATACAAACACTCACAGGGCCCTACACACACTGATACTCCAACACACATACAAACACACCCTGATACTCCAACACACATACAAACACTCACAGGGCCCTACACACACTGATACTCCAACACACATACAAACACTCACAGGGCCCTACACACACTGATACTCCAACACACATACAAACACACACTGATACTCCAACACACATACACACACTCACAGGGCCCTACACACACTGATACTCCAACACACATACAAACACACACTGATACTCCAACACACATACAAACACTCACAGGGCCCTACACACACTGATACTCCAACACACATACAAACACACACTGATACTCCAACACACATACAAACACTCACAGGGCCCTACACACACTGATACTCCAACACACATACAAACACTCACAGGGCCCTACACACACTGATACTCCAACACACATACAAACACACCCTGATACTCCAACACACATACAAACACTCACAGGGCCCTACACACACTGATACTCCAACACACATACAAACACACACTGATACTCCAACACACATACAAACACTCACAGGGCCCTACACACACTGATACTCCAACACACATACAAACACACACTGATACTCCAACACACATACAAACACTCACAGGGCCCTACACACACTGATACTCCAACACACATACAAACACACACTGATACTCACAGGGCCCTACACACACTGATACTCCAACACACATACAAACACACCCTGATACTCCAACACACATACAAACACTCACAGGGCCCTACACACACTGATACTCCAACACACATACAAACACACACTGATACTCCAACACACATACACACACTCACAGGGCCCTACACACACTGATACTCCAACACACATACAAACACACACTGATACTCCAACACACATACAAACACTCACAGGGCCCTACACACACTGATACTCCAACACACATACAAACACACACTGATACTCCAACACACATACACACACTCACAGGGCCCTACACACACTGATACTCCAACACACATACAAACACACACTGATACTCCAACACACATACACACACTCACAGGGCCCTACACACACTGATACTCCAACACACATACAAACACTCACTGATACTCCAACACACATACAAACACACACTGATACTCCAACACACATACAAACACTCACAGGGCCCTACACACACTGATACTCCAACACACATACAAACACACACTGATACTCCAACACACATACAGACACTCACAGGGCCCTACACACACTGATACTCCAACACACATACAAACACTCACTGATACTCCAACACACAAACACACACTGATACTCCAACACACATACAAACACACACTGATACTCCAACACACATACAAACACACACTGATACTCCAACACACATACAAACACTCACAGGGCCCTACACACACTGATACTCCAACACACATACAAACACACACTGATACTCCAACACACATACAAACACACACTGATACTCCAACACACATACAAACACTCACTCCCATCATTTGCTCACACACACACATAATATGCAAATACTTTTATTCTGACTCTACACACACCCACTCACATACAATCATATATGCTGCTTCTACTCTGTTTATCATATATCCTGATGCCTAGTCACCTTACCCCTATACATACAGTATCTACCTCTATCTTTCCAGTATCCCTTCACTTTGTAAATATGCTACTGGAACTGACCCTATATATAGTATGCTTACTTACTTTATTGTGTTCTTCTTATTTCTTATTTTATATCTTGTGTGTCTTTGTTCTACCTTGTTATTTTTAGTATTACATTGTTATTGATTACTGCATTATTGGGGTTAGAGCTTTTGAAGAAAGACTTGTGATATTAAAACTTGAAACTTGAAATGAGTAAATAAGATGATAAAACAAAAGAAGAATGACAAAGCTGTAAAACATTATGCTAAATATAAACCATCAACTTAATGAATACCATTAGTGTTTAATATGAGGGATTCAGCATGAAATATCCTTTATATATTTTTACACACTGATTTTTAAATTATAGTTGGAGGAGTTTCAGAGTTCATTGAAAATAACGCCATTGTTGATTAGATGTTTTTTTAATTAATGATGCTATTCTCTCTGTAACCATATGGTCTAGCTGCTAGAAACTCTTGGACAATATGGACACAGATATATAACATTTATGCTAAATATGAATATATTTTTAGTTTAAGTTATTGAAGAATAAATTACCAAAGTTAAGATAGATTGCCATAGATTTTCTGTTAATTAACAAAATGATTTAAGATTTCGGTAACTTTGGTCAACTACCGGTAGTTTTTCAACCTTAATCTATACAATTTGTATTGCATACAGTAGGCCTTTTCCATAGCAGTAATTTCACATAGGATACATGAGCATGTGTCTGTTTGCAGCCTGGCAGGCCATACAGTGTTCAAACCGTATATCCTGGGGCCTGTGTGAATTAGGATGGACCGGAAGTGTTAACCTCTTTACCGAAACACACTGAACAATTAGCATGGCGGACTGATGGGAGAGACGGCCCTGTGCCACCTACCCAACGGGGCCTATTATAGTGTCAGAGCCACAACACATTAGAAACAGTGCATGTGTGTCTGTGTGTGCGTGCGTGTGTCTAAGCATGTGTGTGCTGGGAGAGACGGGCCAATGGTTCCTGTCATAGAGAGCCACAACGCATTAGAAACAGTTGGGATTCATTTCACATGTACACTGAGGAATCTCAATATTTATCCAGTTTGTCTGACCGAGGCACCTGCTGGGGGACACGTTAGTCATTTGTAAGCATTAACACGGGCATCTCCCTCACTCTTCCCTCCCTCCATCCTTCCCTTCCTCCCTTTCTCCCTCGTTCCCTCCCTCTGTGAGTGCACTGTCACTCATGTTGTAGCCTTTTAAATGTCATCCTCCGACTACGGAGCAGTCGCACACTTGACAGTTTTATTGGGGACGTGCTGACGGCAGAAAGAGAGAGAGAGAGTTAATGCTTACAGATGATGAGAGAGAGAGAGAGAGAGAGAGAGAGAGTTAATGCTTACAGATGATGAGAGAGAGAGAGTTAATGCTTACAGATGATGAGAGAGAGAGAGTTAATGCTTACAGATGATGAGAGAGAGAGTTAATGCTTACAGATGATGAGAGAGAGAGAGTTAATGCTTACAGATGATGAGAGAGAGAGAGTTAATGCTTACAGATGATGAGAGAGAGAGAGTTAATGCTTACAGATGATGAGAGAGAGAGAGTTAATGCTTACAGATGATGAGAGAGAGAGAGTTAATGCTTACAGATGATGAGAGCGAGAGAGTTAATGCTTACAGATGATGAGAGAGAGAGAGTTAATGCTTACAGATGATGAGAGAGAGAGAGTTAATGCTTACAGATGATGAGAGAGAGAGAGTTAATGCTTACAGATGATGAGAGAGAGAGAGTTAATGCTTACAGATGATGAGAGAGAGAGAGTTAATGCTTACAGATGATGAGAGAGAGAGAGTTAATGCTTACAGATGATGAGAGAGAGAGAGTTAATGCTTACAGATGATGAGAGAGAGAGAGTTAATGCTTACAGATGATGAGAGAGAGAGAGTTAATGCTTACAGATGATGAGAGAGAGAGAGTTAATGCTTACAGATGATGAGAGAGAGAGAGTTAATGCTTACAGATGATGAGAGAGAGAGAGTTAATGCTTACAGATGATGAGAGAGAGAGAGTTAATGCTTACAGATGATGAGAGAGAGAGAGTTAATGCTTACAGATGATGAGAGAGAGAGAGTTAATGCTTACAGATGATGAGAGAGAGAGAGTTAATGCTTACAGATGATGAGAGAGAGAGAGTTAATGCTTACAGATGATGAGAGAGAGAGAGTTAATGCTTACAGATGATGAGAGAGAGAGAGTTAATGCTTACAGATGATGAGAGAGAGAGAGTTAATGCTTACAGATGATGAGAGAGAGAGAGTTAATGCTTACAGATGATGAGAGAGAGAGAGTTAATGCTTACAGATGATGAGAGAGAGAGAGTTAATGCTTACAGATGATGAGAGAGAGAGAGTTAATGCTTACAGATGATGAGAGAGAGAGAGTTAATGCTTACAGATGATGAGAGAGAGAGAGTTAATGCTTACAGATGATGAGAGAGAGAGAGTTAATGCTTACAGATGATGAGAGAGAGAGAGTTAATGCTTACAGATGATGAGAGAGAGAGAGAGTTAATGCTTACAGATGATGAGAGAGAGAGAGTTAATGCTTACAGATGATGAGAGAGAGAGAGTTAATGCTTACAGATGATGAGAGAGAGAGAGTTAATGCTTACAGATGATGAGAGAGAGAGAGAGAGTATGAAAAGGGGGACATCATTTAGTCAAATCAAATTAGAAGAAACGGAGTGATGTGATTAATAGCAGTGGGGTAATCATGCAGAGCCATAATCACCACAGTGGACTTCAAATTAGCAGCACCCACAGTAGGCTTTGATCTGCAACGCATCAAATAGAGCCAGACGTCAGGTTGTCAGGTTTCTTAAAGTACACCTTCGCCTTGATGCCTTTTCACTGCCACACACTGCTAAAAATACACCAGCCAGGAGACAAAAGATGACAAAATGGAGAGGTAGGTAGAGATTGTGGCAGTGTGGCCCCTGCTTCAGAGTCACAGGGCTAGTAGTCATCGACAAAAAAACATGCCATGAAAGTGGACTTAGGAGGTCTGACAAGGTCTCAAATACTGTTGCCGCAAGGTCAGAGAGCTAGAGAGAGAGAGAGAGAGAGAGAGAGAGAGAGAGAGAGAGAGAGAGATGGAGGCAGATGGAAACAGAGACTTCATGAGCTATCATGGACTATGTAACAAAGTCTGCAGAAGGCTCAGGTGTCATGGAGACCGTGGTTAGTGTCTGAAACACACTGCTTAGCCTCTCCCCACTACAGTAACACTGACATTTTCATTAAAAGGTCACCCATCTTTTAATGTGTTCACCCTGGCTTTAATGTAGGGCTGGGAGAGAGAGAGAGAGGAAGTGGAAAGCAGAGATATGAGCCAAGTGAGATCTAAGACAGCACCAGAGCAGACAAATCTTCAAGACCAAATGAGACAAGGACAGACTTCATTGGACGAATCCAAATTAATTCAATGTAGTTTTAATGCTTCTTATAAAGTATCCGTTATATCTTTGTTCGAATTTAAAAACACAAACTATTTTAATCACAGGCTTATGTAGTGTGGATGACACACTTAAAAGCACATATATGTAAAATAATTCCATATTTAAATATAGAGGATAGCCATTAAGGAGATCATGGTGTGAAATAGAATCTGAAATAAAAGGAGGAACCCTTTAGTTCTCTAATTTAGCATGTCGACTGTATGAAGTTAAAAGATGGTCCCCACTTAGTTTAATATGAGGATGTGGACATTTTTCTCTGAAAATTGATTAATATAATTTGGTTAGAGAAATCATTTAAATAGCAATAAGGACACAGACTGTATCTGTTGGGCATAAAATAATTTCAAGTATAAATTAAATAGCTTATTATTGCCTTTCATTTCTTGAAGGGGATTTTCCACACTCCTTTTTCTTTCCCCTATTGGTATGTGGGGTAATTTCTTTGGAAGATATGAGGATATGGAATTAGTTCTGTGTGGACGTGTGTTCAGTGGGGGCACTACATGAAAGTCTGCTGTTCTACTCACTGGATCCTATTCCACATACTGTGCGTACTGTCTGTATGTCCGTCCGTCCGTCTGTCTGTCTAGAGACCAACACAAAGGCTTTCCATGATGTGGGTTTTACTCATTGCTTACTCATTGCATTTGATGAATCCAATTCATATGTTCCTAGTGCCATAAATCAAATCACATTCCTTCACTTCAAACCCCAACATTCCCTGGCTCCCATCAATAAGTTACAGAATTGCTGAGATCAGTCCATTTCAACACTTGTCAGACAATGTCACCAGATCAAAATGGAGGAAGTGCGTGGCTTTGAGAGGGAATGGCTAAGTTGCTGGCATGCAAACAGTGTTGTGTCCAGTGACTTGAGGAAGCAGTGCAGGAACAGGAGCAGAGCAGGGTACAGTGACTCAGAGAGGCCTCAGTGTGACGTCAGTGTGGTGGTATGGCACAGAGTGGATAGAGGTCCTGGCCGTTTGGCCCTGACAGCTGCGTCTGCCCCCAGTAATACACCCGGTCCATCGGCCGGGGCCCCTCTCCCGCTGTCAGCACACCGATCGGCTTTCATGGATCATCTCTTATCTGCTGAATCTGTCATTGCAGAGGAGAGGGATCCTTTTGGGGGGCTTTAAACCACAACGCCACGGTTCACATGCTCCAAAGCAGACCTTGTGGGTGTATGGGTATGTCTCTTTCTCTGTCGCTCAGTCGCTTTCTCTGTCTCTCTCTCTCTCTCCCTCCCTCTTTCTCTCTCTCTCTCCCCCTCCCTCCCTACCTCCTTCCACAGTAGGTGACTGAGTGTTAACCTGAGAGCCAGTGCCAGTGCCAGTGTGTGTGTGTGTGTGTGTGGGGGGGGGGGGGGGGGAGGGGGGGGGTGGTGGTCTGGGAAGGGATAGGAGGGGAAGGGTTTTTGTTTGTTTGGACAGATGCACAGGCCCATCTCTGAACTTCTGTCAGTGATCAAAGGAGCCGATGATGTAGAACAGATTCATGGGCCATGTCTTATCAGCCCCTGGTCCAGCCCTCATCCATCATGCTGAGCCCTCGTCCGTCTCCCTCCCGATGACGGCACCCTAAACACAGGGCATTAATCACCACTGCTCCCCTGTCCCGCTCCTTCCCTGGCCAGGTGACCCGCTGGCCGCATTGCCCTCCAGGCCTTCATTTACCAAGGGAGGGAAGGCTCAGTGGCTTAGTCTCCCAGAACCAAGCCCCCAGGGCAGCCCCGCTCTGCGTCAGTGTGGACCCCTTCTACCACCACCCCTACCAAAGGAAACTGGTGCTCTTTCAACAGGTCTGGAAGTGGGGTTCATGGAATTTGGGAGGTTAAATGGAGAGATGCCTCACTGTCAAAGCCACATATACACAGGAATGCACACTCACACACACATATGCTAAGACACACACATGCACATAGACGTACCCAAACACGTGTATGTATACTGTATGTACCCGTGAACTCTTGGTGTTTATATTGTGTACGCTCCCCTCCTGCTGTTACCTTTGGTCATTGACATCCGTCATTATGGATTTCAAATGGAAAGGTAGTCCGATCCTCAGTAGACTGAAGATGAAAGGGGAAAGGGTTAAGTGCTTCCTTTGTGTCAGCAGGTTAAGCAAAACGTTTCACATAAGCTTTTATAGCCAGAGAGAGATAGCTAGGACCTTTGTGTCTCAAAAATTCTCAACTTAAAACAAATGCCAAAAGTGACAGAAAAGGGTAATGGGTCTACATGCAAAGAGCAGCGTTTCTAAGGAAAGGGATTGTTTATCATGCCAAACCGCTTTCAAAGTTTAAAGTGTGGAAAAAATGTGCACTTTATTCAGGATAGGTCATAAGGAAATAAGTCAATTCAGTTCAGGGCATGAAACAGCAATAAAAAGTCAATAGAGCTTTTTTTAAATTATTGGTTTTATTTTATTTTGTATTTATTCATTATTTATTCAAGGGAAACTCATTGAGACAAGGGTTTCATTCACAAGGGTGCCCTGATCACAGTAAAACAACAATCAAATACAATACACTGGCTTTAATGCGGTTTTAACCAATCAGCATTCAGGATTACACCCACCCAGTGTATAATTTTTTTTTTTTAAATACAGCACAACATGTCAGAAAAACAGCTACATTCCTCAGCTACTTGGTCCTTAATCAATACTTTAAAAGGCCTGATCGGCACCAGAACATCTAGTAGTAAAGAGTTTAGTCAATTGTTCCAGCAGTGAGGCACACTAAAACAAAAAGGGGATTTACCTTATTTGGAGGAGACCTGAGGAACCTCAAGAGCAAACCCTGTGAACTGGTTTGATATCTCATGTTTTTATACTTTAACAACAAAGTTAGATAAGTCAGAAGCTTGGGTAGTAGAGCTTTTTAAACCAAAAGGGAATAGTGAAGTGATATACAGGACTTTAATGAGGACCAGACAACCTTTTGATACAGGATGCAGTGATGAGTATTAAAACTGTCACCTGTGATAAAGCACAGGGCACTATGGTAGACGGCACCCAAAGGTTGGTTTAAGAGTAGTGACTGCTGCATTCTGGTAAATGGTGTCACAATAGTCAAGAACTGGCAGGAAATTATAAATACAGTACAATAGTTCTGGCCATAAAATGTAAAAAATCTGTCAAGAGGAAATGACTTAGCGTCAATTAGGCTACTGTAAAAAATATATATATTGTTTACCATCTTGTTTTCACCATGTTTTTGTCCCCAACAGACATAATGTGGGTTATACTGTGGGTTAGTGCCAATGAGCTGGGCGTAGGAGCCGTTGGAATCAAAAAGGTTGGGGTTAGGGCTAGTGCTAGTTTTAGCATCGTTAGCATTATATGATTGACCATTGACCATGCTGGGTACAGAGGGAAGGTTATTGGGGTCTGAGTAGAAGTCACAAGTTTGTTCTCACACCACAGACACTTTACTGCTGACCCAGTGTCAATGGGCCATATAGATCACCAGAGACACCCACCAAGACATGACAGAAGCACATCCTATTACAACACTAGATAAACACAAAAACTCATTCCAAACCCAATTGCATGGGTATGGCATGATATTCTGGATTTTTTTTCTCATTTTGTCTGTCATAGTTGAAGTGTACCTATGATGAAAATTACAGGCCTCTCTCATCTTTTTAAGTGGGAGAACTTGCACAATTGGTGGCTGACAATACTTTTTTGCCCCACTGTATACTGGCCTCAGTAGTCACAGATATGACGTTGGTTAAATCATGAAAAAACTGACATTCACAGTCATACTACAAGTTCAAACCAAGGTGATGAGACTCATAACATTGCAGTAGGGCCATCACCCTGAATTACTAGACATTAGAGAGAAAGCTTGACCAATCAGAATAGTCCTAGTGCTGTAAGCGGAACACAATACAAGCAGAATCTCATTCCATATCTCTCCTCTATTCTATTCTAAATGGGATGGAAAGCAGAGTTGCATAACCTTGCTGATGTCCTTCCCCTCTGAACTGTTAATAAGCCTATTTGTTAACTGCCAGTGGCAGGAATGAGCGTAAGCCCATATGGTCCCCGATCCCTCATAGGTGAAAGTCAGTTATCCCTCTTCCTGCCTCTCTCTCAGTGGTCGGTGAAAGGTGTAGGGATATCACTCTGAGTGCTGTGACAGCTCTACTTTAGCATATTCATGCCAAGTACAGACTCATTTCACAGGTGTATTAAAATACTCCTAACCCCCTCTCTCATAGGCCCATAAGCTCACTGCCGTGTGGTGATGGTGAGTCGCCATGCATGAAAATCAATGGGGGAAATATGTAGAAATAAAAGCATGCATCAGAGGCCGGGTCAAGAACCTAATTTCACAGTGACACCAGGGGTAATTTGGCCCGGGAAATGTTTGTCAATTCTCCATTCATTTGAGCCGGCATGGACGCAACTGAACCGCTGTGCTGCGAGGCCCTCGGTCTGGGGTGTGAGGTGGCCAACCTGAACGCCTATATTTATGGCAGCACTTTTGTGAATACATTACGCCTGTCATGATGAAATAAGTGACATACTTACATGGTGCGGGGCAGCAGTCCAGAGGCAGTGAGACGCTGGGGGAGGCAGAGATAAGAGGAAGTGGTAATTAGTACATTCATCTTTTTTACGATATCATTTTTCAGACATATATGATCACAATGTAAATTAGAAATAAGGAGGAAGGAGGGGGACCTGGCTTTGTGGGAAATGGAATTCATTTGGAGCTGGCGGGTGGGGTGGGTCAATCGCCTCAATCACACTACAATAGAGCGGTGTTGGTTGTGTTGGGAGGGCAGGTGTAATTTACGGCTGTGTTTGGATTCCTCTCCTGCCATGCACCTGGCAGAACCCAGTACTCCTCCTGCTGCTCTGGCCAGCTGCTGAGCCTCCTCTCACTCAGATAACACACGCTCTGCCTGCCTGCCTGCCGGCCACACTGGCTGCCTGGCTTCAAATCACATTCATTTACCGCTCAAAAAGGGAGGGAATAAGGAGGGAGAAAAAGGAAGAGAAAATAGAAAGACACCTGTCTCTCTCCTCCTTGCACATATCTCTCTCTCTCTCCTCCTTGCCCATATATCTCTCTCTCTCTATCCTCCTTACCCATCTCTCTCTCCTCCTTACCCATCTTTCTCTCTTCTCCTCCTTACCTATCTCTCTCTCTCTTCTCCTTACCCATCTATCTCTCTCTCCTCCTTAACCATCTCTCTCTTCTCCTCTGTACCTATCTCTCTCTCTCTCTCTCTCTCCTCCTTACCCATCTCTCTCTCTCCTCCTTACCCATCTCTCTCTCCTCCTTACCCATCTCTCTCTCTCTTTCTCTAATTTCTCTCGTTTCTCTCTCTCTCTTTCTCTCTCTTCTCTTTCTCTCTCTCTCTCTCTTCTCTCTCTCTCTTTCTCTCTCTCTCTCTTCTCTCTCTCTCTCTCTCTCTTCCCTGTGATTCAGCCTCATAGACTCTTAAAGGCATTCTATGGATTTTTCATTTGGCTTCCTCTCGCTCGGCAGAGGCCCCCTGTTTTAGCAGCGCCATTACCTCCGTAACGATTATAGACAAAAAGTTAATTATGTAATTATAAAGCCAATAACAGCCTGCGCTGGTTTACTCTGCTTTAGTCGGTTTAAACATTATCTCCTGTGTGCACATCATAACAGGCGGAATGTGAGGAGAGGAGATTAACGCCTTGGAAAGCAGATGCAGAATTTAATTCTCCTAGTCCACGGCTGCCTGGGAAACCATTAAGTAATCACAACATTCTCCCTCGATTAAATTCACGGCTGCCACTTTGCACACAAAGGGAAGGGGGGAAGAGGGAAGAAGAGGTGGCTGCCTAGGAAGAGAAGAGAAGCTTGCGCTCTCTCTCATTTTTATTGACTGGAACGGTGGAACAGCAGTCTCTGCCTGTCCCTGTCCCTGTCCCTGTCCCTGCAGGCACTGATGAATAAACCGGTTAAATAGGGGTACTTCAATCTGTCAGAAATTGAAAAGTTGGAGTGGGCATGAATAAAATCTGAGTAAAAATAAAAGAGGAAGGGGATGTGTTGAGATGTGTTGGGTGTGATAAAGCTCAATGGAAGTGGATGGAATAAATGGGGAAGCAGAAAAAGATGCTCTTGATATTTCCACATTATTTTCACTCATTTCACTCAACCTCAGATGATTGTTGTGGCCAGCAGCTACAGATAAGGCATGCAGACTAGATTGAGAGGAAAAGGGCTAGATTGGACTTGGTTTAAATGGATTAAAACACACACACAAACACACACACTGTACCTGCGATACACCACAACTATACAGTAAGCATAACTAATTACTTATGGATGGGGCATGTGTGGAATTAATATGCTGCTGAAATTGTATTTATTTAATATTCCGGTGTGAGGATGGTTGAAATAGCCCCTCAGGGATAGAGGTCAAAGTGTCATTCTCCTAGTATACACAAGTACTTAGGATCAGGAGAGGGTCCTGCTCTGATTAATAGGCTAATTCATTAGTTGAGTTAAGTGGTTTAGTGAGGCAGCTGAGGCTGGGCCCTGCAACCTGAGGCCTCTACAGACCACACAGCTTCAGACCAAGAGGATCAACACTGAGCCTAAATGCAAGATAAAGACACCAAATGAACTGAGAACAAACATGGATATACTGTAACGGCTGTCGTCGGTGGAAGAAGGTGAGGACCAAGGTGCAGCGTGGTAAGTGTTCATGATATTTAATAATAATCAAAACTGAACACTGAATAACAAAGCAACAAAGAAACAACCGAAAACAGTTCTGTCTGATGCAGACACACAAAGACTGAAAACAACCACCCACAAAACCCAACAGAAAACAGGCTACCTAAATATGGTTCCCAATCAGAGACAATGACTAACACCTGCCTCTGATTGAGAACCATATCAGGCCAAACGAGAAAACCAACACAGAAACACAAAACATAGATAACCCACCCAACTCACGCCCTGACCATACTAAAACAAAGAAAATACAGAAGAACTATGGTCAGAACGTGACATACAGTATACAAACAGTCAAAGGCCATACTGTACAGCACTCTGAAGCAGCAACTCTACACACATAGCCTTTTGCATACTTATGCTGCACAAAAATATAAACGCAACATGTAAAGTGTTGGTCTCATGTTTCATGCACTGAAATAAAAGATCCTAGAAATGTTCCATATGTACAAAAAGCATATTTCTCTCAAATCTTGTGCAAATATTTGTTTATATTCCTGTTAGTGAGCATTGCTCCTTTGCCAAGATAATCCCATCCACCTGACAGGTGTGGCATATCAAGAAGCTTAAACAGCAGGATCATTACACAGGGGCACCTTGTGCTGGGGACATTAAAAGGCCACTCTAAAATGTGTAGTTTTGTCACACAACCCAGTGTCACAGATGTCTCAAGTTTTGAGGGAGCTTGCGATTGGCATGCTGACTGCAGGAATGTTTCCAGAGAATGTAATGTTCATTTCTCTACCATAAGCCGCCTCCAACGTCGTTTTTGAGAATTTGGCAGTACGTCCAACTGGCCTCACAACCGCAGACCATGTGTAACCACGTATGCCCAGGATCTCCAAATCTCAGGGAAGCTCATCTGCGTGCTCGTCGTCCTCCAGGGTCTTGGCCTGACTGCAGTTTGGCTTCGTAACCGACTGCAGTGGGCAAATGCTCATCTTCGGTGGCCACTGGCACACTAGAGAAGTGTGCTCTTCACAGATGAATCCCGGTTTCAACTGTACAGGGCAGATGGAGTCCTGTGGGCGAGCGGTTTGCTGATGTCAACATTGTGAACAGAGTGGCCCATGGTGACAGTGGGTTTATTTTATGGGCAGGCATAAGATACGGACAAAGAACACAATTGCATATTATCGATGGCAATTTGAATGCACAGAGATACCGTGCCAAGATCCTGAGGCCCATTGTCGTGCCGTTCATCCGCCGCCATCACCTCATGTTTCAGCATGATAATACATAGTCCCATGTCTCAAGGATCTGTACACACTTCCTGGAATCTGAAAATGTCCCAGTTCTTCCATGGCCTGCATACTCACCAGACATGTCACAATTGAGCATGTTTGGTATGCTCTGGGTCAAAGTGTACTACAGCGTGTTCCAGTTCACGCCAATATACAGCAACATTGCACAGCCATTAAAGATGAGTGGGACAACATTCAACAGGCCACAATCAACAGCTTGATCAACTCAACTCTATGCACTGCATGAGGCAAATGGTGGTCACACCAGATACTGACTGGTTTTATGATCCATGCCCCTATCTTCAAAAAAAGTTTTCTGTGACTAACAGCATATCTGTATTCCCAGTCATGTGAAATACATAGATTAGGGCCTAATGAATTTGAACTGTAACTGAAATTGTTGCATGTTGCGTTTATATTATTGTTGAGTGTACAATCTCATAATAAAATATATATACACACACACACACACACACACACACACACACACACACACACACACACACACACACACACACACACACACACACACACACACACACACACACACACACACACACACACACACACACACACACACACAGACCAAGCATATGTGCATGTACGCACCCTTCCATTAAAAAATACAAGTGCAAAGTTACAATGAACTCGCACCCCCATGTTTCCAGTGATCGGTGGGGACATATTGACATACAATAGTCCAATGTGGAAGTTCAGGTGTGTGTTATTGACTGTGCTGCGAAAAGGGGCTTGTGTCTCAAAGGGCATTTCTATAGGCTGTATTTATATAAGCACGAAGGAACATCAAAGTACCTCCTATCATCTATCATAGTCTTAGGTTATCAGGTGTTATGGGAGGGTTAGCTTTGGTCTGTGTTTGTACTTGACATGCTCCATAGTATAGTATGCATGTGTGATTGTGGGCGCAAGTGTGTGTTTCTTTTTGTGACTACCTCCAATGTCTATTGATGTCTGATTCATGCACACAAGCATGCACACCCACACCCACCCACACACACACCCACACACACACACACACACTGGAATCCAAGATGGCATAGCAGTCAGACATCTTTGTCTTTGTCCTATCGTGTCCCTTGTATATATCTTTTTACATATTTTTCTTCGCATATTTTTGAAAGTATTTCCCTAAACCTCAACTTCTAAACACTCTCCTGCAACCTGCCTCACCCAATGTGACGTGGATCTGCTTTTTTCTAAAGTATTTCTATTTACTTCGGATCTGGAACCCGTCAACTGAAGCTAGCCAGCTAACTACCTACCAGCTATCAGTTAGCAAACCATTGCTTGCGGTCATCAGCTAACCTTTAGCTCGGAAAGCTCTCGCCAGTTCGAACAACGTGACTCAAACCAGAGCATAACGGACCTATTTCTCTCCATATTCCCGGATTCCTACCGCAAACTCTGAACATTTTCATCTGGATCTTCGCAACTAGCTAACCGCAATACCGGGTGACCACTCCTGGCTAGCGTTTCCATCCCGGAGCAAGCACCAATTAGCCTGAAGCTAGCCCGGCCAGGGCTCCTGTGCTACCACCGAAGCCCACTCCTGGGCTACAATATCCGGACCCCTTCTACTGCCGGTACAGGGCACGGAACCCCGCCGATCCTCTACGACTGGAATACCGACATAATCTGCCCGAGGACTCCAACAGGCCCCTCAGGCGCGACGCCCGCTGAAGGCCCATTCTGCTAACCTGCTAGGCCTGCTAGCTACCTAGAGCTACCTGGAACCCTACTAATTCCACAACTGGTCTATCGAAGTCACCGCACGAAGAGGCAAAAACAGACTTAACCCCATCGCGACGTCCCCCAAAGGCTAACTTGCTAGCCCCGGTCTGCTAACTGCTAGCTTGCTAGCCCCGGTCTGCTAACTGCTAGCTTGCCTGCCCCGGTTTGCTAACTGCTAGCTTGCCTGCCACGGTCTGCTAACTGCTAGCCCCTGCTAACTACTAGCTTGCCAGACCCGGTCTGCTAACTGCTAGCTTGTTTAGCCCCAGCCTACTAACTGTTAACTTGTTAGCATCGGCCTGCTAACTGTCTGAATCGCCGTGTTCCCAGTCAGCCCAACCACTCACTGGACCCATATGTTCACTTGGCTACGCATGCCTCTCTCTTTTATAAATATGCCTCGTCCATTACTGTCCTGGTTAGTGATTACTGTCTTATTTCACTGTAGAGCGCTAGGGGTCAGTTCTTTTTTTTATTTTTTTTATAACGTGCCCAACGTAAACGGACATTTTCTCTGGCCCAGATCGTAGAATATGCATATAATTTACAGATTAGGATAGAAAACACTCCAAAGTTTCCAAAACTGTCAAAATATTATCTGTGAGTATAACAATACTTATTCTGCAGGCAAAAAACCTGAGAAAATGTTTTTAAAAACCTGTGTTTCCTGGCCCGTCTATCCTCCATTTAAAGGGGTATCAACCAGATTCCTTTTCCAATTGCTCCCTCAGGCTGTGACCAGGCTTTAGACATAGTTTCAGGCTTTTATTTTGAAAAATGAGCGAGATGTTTCATAAGTAGTCAGGTGTCCTCTGAATGTTTCCTGCGCGCGAGAGAGGGGCTCCCCATTTTCCTTTTCTCTCTTAAAGAATAGGTTATGGTCCGGTTGAAATATTATCGATTATGTTTGTTAACCTGAGGATTGATTATAAAAAACATTTGACATGTTTCTACGACCATTACGGATACTTTTTGGAATTTGTTGAATGGAACACGGCTTTGGTTTTCTCAACATAATGCGCAACCCAAATGGCGTTTTTTTGTTATAAAAGTAATATTTATCGAACAAAAATAACATTTATTGTGTAACTGGGAGTCTCGTGAGTGCAAACATCCAAAGTTTATCTAAGGTAAGCGATTCATTTTATTGCTTTTCTGACTTTCGTGACCATGCTAATTTGGGGCTAGCTGTTGTAGCATTGAAAGCTACACTCACAAAAGCTTGGATTTCTTTCGCTGTAAAATATATTTTCAAAATCTGACATGATAGGTAGATTAACAACAAGCTAAGCTGTGTTTTGATATATTTCACTTGTGATTGCATGATTATAAATATTTATTTAAAAAAATATTTATTTATTTTTTATATATATATATATATATATATATATATATATTAAAAAAAAAATTTACCCCCTTTTCTCCCCAATTTTCGTGGTATCCAATCGCTAGTAATTACTATCTTGTCTCATCGCTACAACTCCCGTACGGGCTCGGGAGAGACGAAGGTCAAAAGCCATGCGTCCTCCGAAGCACAACCCAACCAAGCCGCACTGCTTCTTAACACAGCGCGCCTCCAACCCGGAAGCCAGCCGCACCAATGTGTCGGAGGAAACACCGTGCACCTGGCCCCCTTGGTTAGCGCGCACTGCGCCCGGCCCGCCACAGGAGTCGCTGGAGCGCGATGAGACAAGGATATCCCTACCGGCCAAACCCTCCCTAGCCCGGACGACGCTAGGCCAATTGTGCGTCGCCCCACGGACCTCCCGGTCGCGGCCGGCTGCGACAGAGCCTGGGCGCGAACCCAGAGACTCTGGTGGCGCAGCTAGCGCTGCAATGCATTGCCCTAGACCACTCCGCCACCCGGGATGCTTGATTATAAATATTTTTAGATATATTTTTGCATTTGGCGCCCTGTAATTCTAGCGGTTGTTTAGGAAAGTGATCCCGTAAAAGGGATCCGTAGTGCAGAGAAGTTAACCAACCATGTTGTTCCACCTCCTACATATGCGATGACATCACCTGGTTTAAACGTCTCTAGAGACTATATCTCTCTCATCATTACTCAATGCTTAGGTTTACCTCCAATGTACTCACATCCTACCTTACCTTTGTCTGTACACTATGGCTTGAATCTATGCTATCGAGCCCAGAAACCTGCTCCTTTTACTCTCTGTTCCGAATGTGCTAGACGGCCAGTTCGTATAGCATTTAGCTGTACCCTTATCCTACTTCTCCTCTGTTCCTCTGGTGATGTAGAGGTTAATCCAGGTCCTGCAGTGCCTAGCCCCACTCCCACTCCCCAGGTGCTCTCATTTGTTGACTTCTGTAACTGTAAAAGCCTTGGTTTCATGCATGTTAACATTAGAAGCCTACTCCCTAAGTTTGTTTTACTCACTGCTTTAGCACACTCTGCCAACCCGGATGTCTTAGCCGTGTCTGAATCCTGGCTTAGGAAAACCACCAAAAACCCTGAAATCTCCATCGCTAACTATAACATTTTCCGCCAAGATAGAACTGCCAAAGGGGGCGGTGTTGCAATCTACTGCAAAGATAGCCTGCAGAGTTCTGTATTACTATCCAAGTCTGTACCGAAAAATTCTAGCTTCTACTTATATATTTTCACCTTTCCAGAAACAAGTCTCTCACTGTTGCCGCTTGCTATAGACCTCCCTCTGCCCCCAGCTGTGCCCTCGATACCATATGTGAATTGATTGCCCCCCATCTATCTTCTAAGCTCGTGCTACTAGGTGACCTAAACTGGGACATGCTTAACACACCGGCCAATCCTACAATCTAAGCTTGATGCCCTCATTCTCACACTAATTATCAATGAACCTACCAGATACAACTCCAAATCCCTAAACACGGGCATCCTCATATATATCATCCTAACTACCTCGCCCTCCAAATACACCTCTGCTGTTTTCAATCAAGATCTCAGCGATCACTGCCTCATTGCCTGCATCCATAATGGGTCTGCGACCAAACGACCACCCCTCATCACTGTCAAACGCTCCCTAAAACACTTCTGCGAGCAGGCCTTTCTAATCAACCTGGCCGGGGTATCCTGGAATGACATTGACCTCATCCCGTCAGTAGATGATGCCTGGCTATTCTGGTGCCTTTCTCACCATCTTAAATAAGCATGCCCCATTCCAAAAATGTACAACTAGAAATAGATATAGCCCTTGGTTCACTCCAGACCTGTCTGCCCTTGACCAGCACAAAAACATCCTGTGCATCGAATAGCCCACGTGATATGCAACTTTTCAGGGAAGTTAGGAACAAATATAAACAGGCAGTTAGGAAAGCTAAGGCTAGCTTTTTTAAACAGAAGATTGCATCCTGTAGTACTAACTTTACAGTGTCCCAGAAGTTCTAGGACACTGTAAAGTCCATGGAGAATAAGTGCACCTCCTCCCAGCTGCCCACTGCTCTGAGGCTAGGAAACACTGTCACCACCGATAAATCCACTATAATTGAGAATTTCAATAAGCATTTCCCTACGGCTGGCCATGCTTTCCACCTGGCTACCCCTACACCGGTCAACTGCCGGGCACCCTCCACAGCAACCCGCCAAAGCCCCCACCATTTCTCCTTCACCCAAATCCAGACAGCTGATGTTCTGAAAGAGCTGCAAAATCTGGACCCCTACAAATCAGCCGGGCTAGACAATCTGGACCCTCTCTTTCTAAAATGATCTGCCGAAATAGTTGCAACCCCTATTACTAGCCTGTTCGACCTCTCTTTCGTATCGTCTGAGATTCCCAAAGATTGGAAAGCTGCCGTGGTCATCCCCCTCTTCTATCCTACCCTGTCTTTCTAAGGTTTTCGAAAGCCAAGTTAACAAACAGATTACCGACCATTTCGAATCCCCCCGTACCTTTTCCGCTATGCAATCTGGTTTCAGAGCTGGTCATGGGTGCACCTCAGCAACACTCAAGGTCCTAAACGACATCATAACCGCCATCGATAAGAGACATTACTGCGCAGCCGTATTCATCGACCTGGCCAAGGCTTTCGACTCTGTCAATCACCACATTCTTATTGGCAGACTCGACAGCCTTGGTTTCTCAAATGATTGCCTCACCTGGTTTACCAACTACTTCTCTGATAGAGTTCAGTGTGTCAAATCGAAGGGCCTGTTGTTTGGACCTTTGGCAGTCTCTATGGGGGTGCCACAGGGTTCAATCCTCGGGCAGACTCTCTTCTCTGTATACATCAATGATGTTGCTCTTGCTGCTGGTGATTCTCTGATACACCTCTACGCAGACGACACCATTCTGTATACTTCTGGCCCCTCTTTGGACACTGTGTTAACAAACCTCCAGACGAGCTTCAATGCCATACAACTCTCCTTCCGTGTCAACTGCTCTTAAACGCAAGTAAAACTAAATGCATGCTGTTCAACCGATCACTGCCCACACCTGCTCGCCCGTCCAGCATCACTACTCTGGACGGCTCTGACTTAGAATACGTGGACAACTACAAATACCTAGGTGTCTGGTTAGACTGTAAACTCTCCTTCCAGACTCACATTAAGCATCTCCAATCCAAAATGAAATCTAGAATCGGCTTCCTATATCGCAACAAAGCATCCTTCACTCATGCTGCCAAACATACCCTCGTAAAACTGACCATCCTACCGATCCTCGACTTCGGTGATGTCATCTATAAAATAGCCTCCAACACTCTACTCAACAAACTGGATGCAGTCTATCACAGTGCCATCCGTTTTGTCACCAAAGCCCCATACACTACCCACCATTGCGACCTGTACGCTCTCGTTGGTTGGCCCTCACTTCATACTCGTCGCCAAACCCACTGGCTACAGGTTATCTACAAGTCTCTGCTAGGTAATGCCCCGCCTTATCTCAGCTCACTGGTCACCATAGCAGCACCCACTTGTAGCACGCGCTCCAGCAGGTATATCTCACTGGTCACCCCCAAACCCAATTCCTCCTTTGGTTGTCTTCCAGTTCTCTGCTGCCAATGACTGGAACGAACTGCAAAAATCTCTGAAGCTGGAAACACTTCACTAGCTTTAAGCACCAGCTGTCAGAGCAGCTCACAGATTACTGCACCTGTACATAGCCCATCTATAATTTAGCCCAAACAACTACCTCTTCCCCTACTGTATTTATTTATTTATTTTGCTCCTTTGCATTTCATTATTTCTATTTCTACTTTGCACATTCTTCCACTGCAAATCTACCATTCCAGTGTTTTACTTGCTATATTGTATTTACCTCGTCACCATGGGCTTTTTTGCCTTTACCTCCCTTATCTCACCTCATTTGCTCACATTGTATATAGACTTATTTTTTCTACTGTATTATTGACTGTATGCTTTGTTTTTTCCATGTGTAACTCTGTGTTGTCGAATTGCTATGGTTTATCTTGGCCAGGTCGCAGTTGCAAATGAGAACTTGCCTACCTGGTTAAATAATGGTGAAATAAAATAAAAATAAATAAAATAAAACACACACACACACACACACACACACACACACACACACACACACACACACACACACACACACACACACACACACACACACACACACACACACACACACACACACACACACACACACACACACACACACACACACACACACACACACACACACCCTCCTCCAGTACCATGCCCAGTCGCAGACCACCAGCCTCCAGTCTTAGACTGCTGCTTTCCTCCGCTTCAGTCTTGTCCATCAGAGCCCTCCTGGGGGTCCCTCTAGACATACCCCAGGGGCCCGTGGCCCCTGCTCACCCAGTCCACCCACTCCCCATTCCACACAGCAAAACACCAGGATCGTGTTTGGAAAAGGCAGCAGTTTTTGTGTTGCAAGAACAGCTGGTACGTTCCAGATAACAGCTGAATTTGAAAAGAGTACCAAGGTTGCCACAGCCAAACAGCATGGGCTTCCTTTTTGTCTCTTTTAAAACCATTGATGAGTTTCCTCAATCAGGGCCGAACGGTTTGTTTCTACAAGCCTCCAACACAATATCATAGCAGAGTCTGGCGCGGAATAACAAGCACTGTGCAGCGTCCTGTGCAGGCCTGTTCAGGCTATTCAGAGCTGTCGTGTTACACCAGACATTGAATGAAGACACTGAGATGATGGCTCCCAATACACAGGCTGAAATCCCAGTCAATTTGTCATCAAAACACATCATTCAACTCATCAGAAATGCATGTGACAAACAGGAATAACCATATATCCTTTCAAACGAGTATATTTACCATGGTTGCAGAAAGTTCACCTATATTGTGTTCAATGTATGGTGCTTCTCAATTTAATCAGCATCCATACAAGAACAGAGGGGTAGATCTAATGAGAAAAACAGTAGCCATTTTACTACTAGCATAAACAAGATATTTCCCACTGTGCTAGCTATCAGTCAGGCATATTCCTGTTCTTTCAGCAGGTCCAGAGGGCCTCCAGACACCCTGGAGCTACCCCCAGCCCTCTCCTGCCCTCTACCCCAGCTACCCCCACCTCTGCTGGGCTCCCACTGACACTTTCTCCTATCGCTCCCTCCCTGTCACAGGGCCCTGCCCTGAGCTGCCAGGCCGCGTTGACATTTCCTGACATTTCATTAACTAATTACACTACAAATAATTAAGCATGTTCACATCTGTAACAGACACAGGAAAAATGACTGTCAGGGCCTGGTGATTGATGAGCTTCCTGAGACTTTATCTGATGAGATTCACCTGGAAGTCTCACGCTCGCTCAGGACACACACATCAATAAACACAAACAGACAGTCATAAACAGAAGCACACTGCATGAGCAAAATATTGTAACAGTGAATGCATTCACAAATTCACTAACACAATAGACAAACATGTATAGACAGCTACATGTGTATGCGGACACACACACACACCCTCAAACATTCACAAATGCACTTGCACACGCACACGCACACACACACGCACACAAACACACTCTCTCACACTGACACACTGACACACACAACAAAACAAAAGTGTGACATCAAGAATTCACTTTCTTGAAAAGCAAAAAAGGAATTTGTCCTCCATGCCAGTCCTCCTTTTGAAATGGGTCAAACCCCAGCCTACAGGCCCAGGGAAAAGGATGGGAAAATTAATGACTACAATGGAGTCTTTGCATTTTTCTTAGACTCTGAAAAAAACAAAGAACAAGGCCTGTGACAAGCTCCATTATTTGGTTGCGCTGCGAGTGAGGAGACAGCTCCTGCTGGAGAGGGAGATGAAAGTAGTGGGCAGGAGAATGGGGGCTTGGGAGGGGAATGACTGAGGGGGGGCTCTGGGATGTCAAGAGGGCCACAGAGATGGCAGGTGATGGGGATGGGCCCCCCACCCCCGGCCTCTCCCTTCGTCCATTGCCTCCATGTCGTCGCGTGGAGCTACGGAGCCTGTCAGCACAAAGACAAATTATCACAGGGGTAAATTCACGGACAGACAGGGAGAATCTGTCACCCGGTGGAACAGTCCCTCTTAGGGACTTCACACGGCCATTATGAGCAACTTAAGAAAGGGAAATTCACAACAAGACCATGCAGCATCCAGCACCCTACTGGAGAGAGGGAGGGGGAGGGAGGGGGAGGGAGGGAGGAATGGAAAGAGAGAAATAGAGGGGTGAAGGATAGTGGAACCATAGCTGGAAGTGTTAAACCCATACACCGTTAAAATGCTTCATTATATGTAAAGTGAAATCGGTACTTACACTGACCAAATTTAGTAGCAACAGCAGTCTAGTTATAAATTCAGTTTTTTTTTATAATCCAATATTTTTTAAAGAAATGCTCATATCCATATTGAGTGACTTTCTTCTTAATTATCTCACCTACAGTTATTGACTGAACTTCCTGCCCAACTCAACAATATCCTTTGCTAGAGGCTGTGCCCTTGCAATGTGATGCCATGGGATGCTCCAGATCAGCATTCTGACTGCACCATACTGTTAGTCCCAGGCCTTTGTTGTCCCACCCCGCCTTGCAGAACCCTTCCTTGGCCCGGTCCCAACGAGTCCATGAGAAATCCCACAACAACAAATAATACCTCTCAAATGGGTATCATGTGTGCTCAGAGAGGAGTTAGATTCATAAATTACGGCTTTGTATTTCATTGGAAACTCCCTGGGAAGGTGAACAATGTGTTGAATAGTGAACTTTGTGGATAAATGTGCTTTAAGCCTCTGGACATACAGGCAACAGTTTTTGGGAAATGCCAAGCAAATACATGATGTCAGGAATTGTAAAGAAGTGTATAGAGAGGCTGTTCCTACATGAAGGCTGCTGCCCATGATAAATGATTGTATTATTTATGTGGGATATTAAAGTACTTAGAGAGCTTGTACTTTCACCTCCAAATGGAAATGGGAGAGAGCTACAGGTACACAGTACAGGCACAGGCACAATGGAGCCTTTGACTCCCACCCTGTGAGCATATTTAGTCCCATATTCAACATGTATATCACAGATGTCATGAACAAAGTAAATGAAAGCGGTTAAAGAAAACAAACATAAGGGTAGAAGGCATTTTAAAGACACGGTTGTTTCACCTGAATAGAAGAGGACTTTTAGTGGTGAGGGCCAAGCGGAACATTTGTTTCAGTTTATTTAAGTGTTTTTGCTGTAGCATGTCTAATGTTGGTCTAACATAAAGCCTTAGTGTTAAGGAGTGCCACACTGAGGCTGATGCCACATGTGTTACTGAGGAAGTCGCACTGCAAATAGTGTAATAACAACTTGTAGTTTTAATGTTGACGTTATTAAAACACATTATTATTTGTTGTAAACTAAAATACTAAATGTTTTACATAAGTCTGTAATGTCTATGTTATTGTTTTTAAATGTATTTAAATTGTAAAGTATTTTTGTCTGTAATGTCTTTTTCGTTATGTGTCAGACCCCAGACAGTGCCTTAGGAAAGTATTCAGACCCCTTGACTTTTTCCACGTTTTGTTACTTTACAGCATTATTTTAAAATGGGTTAATTAAAAATAAATCCTCAACAATCTACACACAATACCCCTTAATGACAAAGTGAAAACTGTTTTTTAGAAATGTTTGCTAATTTATTAAAATTGAAAAACAGAAATACAAAAGACCCTTTGCTATGAGACTCGAAATTGAGCTCAGGTGCATCCTGTTTCCATTGATCATCCTGATGTTTCTACAACTTGGAGTCCACCTGTGGTAAATTCAATTGCTTGGACATGATTTGTAAAGGCACACACCTGTCTATATAAGGTCCCACAGTTGACAGTGCATGTCAGAGCAAAAACCAAGCCATGAGGTCGAAGATCTTGTCTGTAGAGACAAGATTGTGTCAAGGCACAGATTTGGGGAAGGGTACCAAATCTGCAGCATTCTTAAATGGAAGAAGTTTGGAACCACGAAGACTCTTCCTAGAGCTGGCCACCCAGCCAAACTGAGCAATCGAGGGAGACGGGCCTTGGTCAGGGAGGTGACCAAGAACCCAATAGTCACTCTGACAGAGCTCGAAGAGTTCCTCTGTGGAGATGAGAGAACCTTCCAGAAGGACAACCATCTCTGCAGCACTCCACCAATCAGGCCTTTATGGTATAGTGTCAAGATGGAAGCCACTCCTCAGTAAAAGGCACATGATATCCCGCTTGGAGTTTGACAAAAGGTACCTAAATGACTCTCAGACCATGAGAAATAAGATTCTCTAGTCTGATGAAACCAAGACTGAACTCTTTGGCCTGAATCCCAAGCATCACGTCTGGAGGAAACCTGGCGCCATCTCTACCGTGGAGCATGGTGGTGGCAGCATCATGCTGTGGGGGTGATTTTCATCGGCGGAAAAGGAGACTAGTGAGCATCGAGGCAAAGATGAACAGAGAAAAGTACAGAGAGATCCTTGACGAAAACCTGCTCCAGAGTGCTCAGGACCTCAGGTCTCTGAATGTCCTTGAGTGGCCCAGCCAGAGCCCGGACTTGAACCCTATTGAACATCTCTGGAGAGACCTGAAAATGCTCCCATCCAACCTCAAAGAGCTTGAGAGGATATGCAGAGAAGAATGGGAGAAACTCCCCAAACACAGGTGTGCCAAGCTTGTAGTGTCATACCAAAGATTTGAGGCTTTAGTTACTGCCAAAGTACTGAGTAAAGGGTCTGAATACTTATGTAAATGTGTTTTTTATTTTTAATAAATTACCACCCAAAGTTTTTGCTTTGTCATTATGGGGTATTGCGTGTAGATTCATAAGAATATATTTTTTAAAGTAAGAATAAGGCTGTAACCTAACAAAATGTGGAAAATGTCAATGGGTCTGAAGTTTTCCGAAGACACTGTATCTGTCGCCATTGGCGTCGGCTAATGGGGGTCCTAATAAAATCATAAATCATACGGAAAATGTTGCCTGACAAAAATAGGGGCATAGGCTGCAGCTAAAAAAGTGTGTACAGTAGTGTTGTACATGGTAACCGCATAGTAATGAGTAACCATAACCATAAACCATCTGTTCTTGCTTTATGGAAGATGAATTATGTTAAACTCAGTGAGATCACAAATAATTAACAGAAGGTTTTTCTGCACCCACCCAACAGTGACATCATTCGGGAGAGCACAATGCGTTTGATCATGTTCAATATTTTATCAAAGGTTGTCTTACAACAACTTATTCTAATTCAGAGTGTATGCATATATCCAAACAACTTTCCCAATAATGGGGACAAAGAGGTTTTAAGTTGTGCATGGAACGAAGCCACATCTATTGTGTTCAAAATGTATCATTTCAATCCAACCATTATGACATCGCCTTTTACATTTGTCTTGGCCAACACAAAAGACCAGCGTCCCTTTAACTAAATTCTGAAGGGATTATTTCCATCCCTCCAAACTCAGAACCCAGTAGTCTTTCTTTCTATTTCAAGCTGGGGCATGAACTTGGATGGGTCCTGCTTCCCCCCTGCTGAACACCACATTTGGAACACACCGACACAATTGGTGGGATTAACCCCTCCCACCTCCCTTCTCCTGCCCCCCCTACCCACCCTGGCCCAACCATGCCAGTAAGCAGCAGAGGTGAATGCTAACTGGATAATGTTCAGAGAGAGAGAGAGCGAGAGAGAGAGAGAGAGAGAGAGAGAGAGAGAGAGAGAGAGAGAGAGAGAGAGAGAGAGGGGGGCGGTGGCTGGGCCCCAGTGTGCTGCCTGTGGGTGGGGTGTAGGGTCATGTAGATGGGGTGTAGGGCTCTGTAGGACTTACTTAAAAGGACCTGCTTTGAACTACGATTCATGAACCATTTGCATAAGAAGATTTGATTGAGGAGAATGGAGGGGTATTGCTGCTGGTCATTAATATGCCAGCTAATTCAGCACATTGTAAGCCCATTGATGCTTCACTAAAGGACAGTTATCCCACTGCCATTGTTTAGGCCTGAACCAGTCTGAGCAGTTGTTACAAATTACATACTTAATTGATTTAAAATCTGCCATAAACCGGCACAATGGGGGGAGCCATAGTAATGTTGTATGGATGGGAGAATGAGAGATTAATCTGATTAGTTTTTTTATGGGCGATGTAGATGTGATATAGTCCCCTAATAAATGAGAGGGCGTGTAAACATACAGTATGTGCATATGCTGATGAGATAGCCATCATAGCTAAACATCATGAACAGACACATCGCCAATGACTTCTCACATCCTCTGGTGCTCCATAGAAATAATCAGACAATCAATGTGTTTGTATAGTAGTGCATTTTGTTCAGAATGTGACGTCAAAAATAGCTTTGTAAATGAGGTGAAATGATGTCAACTAATCACAAAGTCAGCAGCAGCACGACATCATGCCAAAGCAGGCCATCTAAAGATAGATTTAGTATTTCCAAAATAGCCTTTTTGGGCTAATCATATCCTCATGACTCACTTGTGGTTACCAGAGCTAATGAACGCTCCACAAGTTTCCACACTGAGCACCAATTAGAGGCCACAACAAAGAGAAATGAAAGATAAACATTGCAGTATTGCGTACTTGTTGCACCAATAAGACCTAATCCCTGGGATATGCTGAACAATATTAGCTTTTCAATGACTCCTCCTGGGCATTGAGAGGCAGTCTATTGAAACAGTGAGTGACCCAGGCCCAGGCCCCCTCCCCTCTGCTCTGGACCACTCCAGGAGAAGCAGTGTGCTCTAGATGTGAGAGGCCTTAAGCACAGCAGCGGCCTTCAGCCCACGCCCCACTGCCTCCTCCCACCTCCTCCTCCTTCTCTCTCCTCCTCTCTCTTGCTGCCTGTTTATTCCACCTTCCTTCACCTGCTCCCCCATCATGGACTCCCAACACAGAGCATCAGAAAAAAGAGGAGTAGTCCAGAGGAACAGTTAGTTGAATAGCCAGTGAGTTGTAAATTATGGAATATGAGAGGTGTCATGATTTTGGGGTTCGACTGCAATGCACCCCCCTTTTGTAGAACACTGATCCCCTCTTCAGTATCGGCCATTGTCAGCGTGTCCTTCTAGGCGTTTGTAACCGCGGGGCCAGTGTGTAGTCTTCTCCCCTCTTCCATCTCCAGCCCCACATCAAAGCTGGTGGAGCTGTGCTTTGTGGGGCTTGGTCCCTTGACTCTCAACATGTGGTTTTGTGGCTCTGGACATCGGCACCTTTTAACCCATTCTGTTGAGATTAGGCATCGCCTTCAATTGGGCATTAGTGAAACTATAGTAACCAATAAGCAGCTTGGAGCTGAATGGAAACTATGTATCTTGTCACAGTGGAGCTGTCGGAACATCACGGTCCCAGACAAGTTCCTCTGCAGGGTTTTGGCTGCCTGGACTGGGGCCCCTTCTTTTCATACTGACACAAAGTAACACCCCCCCCCCCACTCCCGTTTGCAACGGAGGCGCTAGTAATGGTAATTCATATTCAACACACAAAAAAACATTGTTTTCCACAGGGCCACAAGCATTTAATTATCTCAAACTGATTTTTTTTTCATGTTGGGGCCTACAACAGCGAACGAGTGAGAAAATTGGACTGAAATGAATAACCAACAACGGTTTACGGGGGGGGGGGGGTGTTTCACATGACATGATGACTAAGGAAGGGGGTAGCTGCTGCATTGGGGATATCTGGGAAATAAACAAGCACTAATGGAGCTGCCGGTCTGGGCTGCAAGGCTGCAGTGTTGGCTGGATCCAAGCTGGTCCTGGGGAGAGAGGAAGGGCAGGGCCTGGCAAGTGGAGAGCCAGGCGGAGGACCAGGCTGTGTCGCAGGCCTCTGGCTTCATTAAGAGCTGCAAACAGAGCTCCATGGGGCCCGGTAGGGCTTGGAGCCTGGGCCTAGTTCACCCACCGCCATACCGTCAGATGCTGCAGGGTCTTAGCCTGGGCTTAGCATGGGCTAAAGGCTCCAGACAGACACTACACTCTACCACAGTCTCAATAAAGCCTGGCTTCCTAGAGCAACTGTCACTTTGCACCGCTTGCCATGCAATGCTACCAGACAACTGCTCTCCAGATCCCTGTCGAGACCAATCTTCATACGTCCCCACGTCGCCTCCACACATCCGCATGTCTCCACCATGTAGCTCCAAGTACAGCTTAGAGAGGTTACACTGCAGTCAAAACATTTACTCTTCACACAAATCCAGTCAATCTCTCTCTCTCTCTCTCTCTCTCTCTCTCTCTCTCTCTCTCTCTCTCTCTCTCTCTCTCTCTCTCTCTCTCTCTCTCTCTCTCTCTCTCTCTCTCTCTCTCTCCTGATCTTCATATTACCCAGAGAGCACAATCCATGTGATGCATATTTGCATACTGAGTAGATATGGACTCTACTACCCATGTTAATGCCATCAAATATAAACATCATAGTGATGATGACACTTGGCTGGTTGGTGGTTGGTGTTTGCTGTGTGTGTGTTGTTATGAAGCCACAGTACTTGGATGGCAGTTGCTGTCTGGTCTGTGTGTTTTTGTTAGGAAGCCACAGTTAACAGGCGTTCATCATGATGTTCCACTGTGGACAGACATCTCACACTCTCTCCGGTGGACCATAGAGAGTCAGCATGGGACTGGCTGGGTCAGCTTTTGGCTTATCCTCATGGATGGTGGAAGAGGGACAGTGGGACACCATCAGACAGACAGACAGAATCTTGGCGTGGCTCAGTGAAGACTGGAACCTTCTGTGAGGTGCTTGCCCCACCACATGGAGTGCTCCAACAGTGACCCTGCCGCAAACTGGCAACTGCCAACCTTCTGCTTCCGTCTGCTTGGCATATTTGGCCATTTAGTGGGACGCTTGTGAAGATCAAATGGGTTAAGATGGCCCTCTCTTAGTCAGCGGGGGAAAAAGAACATCAAAAAGGTGTACATTTCACTTCCCCACTTTTGATTAAGTCAAGCATGAAAAGAAATGTAATACTCTCAAGTAGCAAGGGTTTACACTATTGATGCTGTTACTTCTGCTTCAGGAGGCCCAATCAGCCAACAGGGAGCTGAGTAAACTCGCCCCTAGTTTTAGGGGTGGACAGATGGAGGGCTTTTGCTGCGCCTGAAAAGACAGCTTAAGAGCTTGCCTCCTCAATCCCACTCAATACTGACTGTGTGAAATCCTGGCCCTGGCTAACCCTCCCAACCCACCCGCCTTCTCGAAAGCTGGTGGCTACCACCATATGGGCTTGTTTAAAAACTCCCACAGACTGGTACAAAGCACAACAACACAGTTTTCATATCAAGTGCTTCTCACTCAAAGAGGGCTTCTCACTCAAATAGGGCTTCTTACTCAAATAAGGCTTCTCACTCAAAGATGGCTTCTTACTCAAAGATGGCTTCTAACTCAAATAAGGCTTCTCACTCAAAGAGGGCCCCCCTTCAACATTTCCCCCTCCTGATTCCTAAAGCTGTCATGGGTTCTGTTCATGAGCTCTGTTGTGATTAATAGTCGGTGTTGCCATGTCTGCTGTGACATCATTTTGTGTGATGATTAATATGAACTTCAGACTAAGCATATCTGTTCAAATATTTTGGAGGAGAAAAACTAATCAAAAACGGTCATCAGTTTTCAGTTCTGAATATAAAATGTGCCTTTATACTCAACAATAGTGAAGATTCTACTTTATTTAGTTCAAAGTGGAACGATATAAAAGTCTTCCCCTCTGATATAACATTGCACCTTCTTGCTACACTTTGTAGCAACAGCCTTTTCAACAAGGTGAAATCTAACTCCTGAAGTGTCCCTGCTACTATATAGTGGACAGCAGAATGGAATGGCTTTTGTAAAGACTTAATAGAATCTTTAACCGTTCCAACAATCCACTCCCATGGAGTTGCATTAAGTAGATATTGTAGAGGGACAATGACCTAAATAGCTCAACATCAACCTCATTAGGCATGCAGGCAGGGCCGAAACCATTTCACGCTGGAGTCTATTGTCAAGGCTCACCCCAGGTGAGCATTAAATTGCAAATGATACTCTGAAAGGCGGAGAGGAGAGTGGAGAGAGAGAGAGAGTGGAGCGGACAGAGAGAAAATGGTACTCAGGACGAGAGGGAATGAAAAGGCATTTGGAGGAGCTGCTCAGACCGTAAAAAATCCAATACATCACAGCTTTGGGGGAGAGAATTCCACTCGTCTCCTAAGTGTCTTATTTGTAAGCAAAGCTGAGCACAGGCCTGTGGAGAGAGAGAGACTGGGAGCCTAATGACAGACTGATAGCAATTACTTCTGCCCGTCAACGACTGCCTGCTCTCCCTCTGCTGTCCCTGCTCTCTCTCCTCTTACCATTCCTGCCTGGCTGGGGGAAATTAGAAGACTGGGAAAATAAGGTGGAAGAGGTTCGGCAAAGATAGAAAAAAAGTAGAAAAATACTTTCCAGTGGGTCTATTTCTCATCAGCAATCAATAGCTGCATCCTCCATCCTCCTCCATCCACCGCCAAACAGTCTGGGCCTAACAGCCTCTCGGAACAACATGTTAATAAAGCGCTCTCCCAAGAACTGGCAAAGTGCTGTGGTGAGTGACGTTAAAAGAGGCTGAGGGGCGGGAGGAGACAGGAGGTGCGTTCCCCGGCGGGAACTGCTCCCTGTCAGCTGGCCCGATGAGGAACTGTGCTTTTGCATATCCCTTGTCACCGGCAGCACAAGTGAGAGGACCCCTGAGGACAGTGTTAGTTGCTGCTTGGCTTGTGACTGGAGTAAATTAAAGCAGGGATTAGACTGGGTTAGATTGCGGGTGACAAGCACAGAGACAGTAGGATGCAGGAAGTCACATCAAGTGTTAGTCTCTGGCCATATGTCTTCATGAAGCACCACAGTAGGGATACCTAATGAGTCCAGTGCACAGCAGTTGAGTTTATTCAAGTAGCAATGACACCTCCCCTCCCCAATGCTAATAGCATGTAGACAGATACACACACGCACACAAAACACACGCACATACACACACGGGCGCACACACACGCACACCAGGGTTTCCGTTAGGAAAATGTGGTGCGTTACATATGACCTGCAACATTTTAATTCACCGGACATTTGAGAAATTTACCAGACCCATTTGCATTGGGTGCGTAACCTGATTAGGGCGTCCACCCACGGTGCTCAGAATGATTAACCTGATTAGGGCGTCCACCCACGGTGCTCAGAATGATTAACCTGATTAGGGCGTCCACCCACGGTGCTCAGAATGATTAACCTGATTAGGGCGTCCACCCACGGTGCTCAGAATGATTAACCTGATTAGGGCGTCCACCCACGGTGCTCAGAATGATTAACCTGATTAGGGCGTCCACCCACGGTGCTCAGAATGATTAACCTGATTAGGGCGTCCACCCACGGGGCTCAGAATGATTAACCTGATTAGGGCGTCCACCCACGGTGCTCAGAATGATTAACCTGATTAGGGCGTCCACCCACGGTGCTCAAAATGATTAACCTGATTAGGGCGTCCACCCACGGTGCTCAGAATGATTAACCTGATTAGGGCGTCCACCCACGGTGCTCAAAATGATTAACCTGATTAGGGCGTCCACCCACGGTGCTCAGAATGATTAACCTGATTAGGGCGTCCACCCACGGTGCTCAGAATGATTAACCTGATTAGGGCGTCCACCCACGGTGCTCAGAATGATTAACCTGATTAGGGCGTCCACCCACGGTGCTCAGAATGATTAACCTGATTAGGGCGTCCACCCACGGTGCTCAGAATGATTAACCTGATTAGGGCGTCCACCCACGGTGCTCAGAATGATTAACCTGATTAGGGCGTCCACCCACGGTGCTCAGAATGACAGAAATCACATTTAGAATATGGTCATTCATATTAACAGAACATGCAAATCGATGATGCAATGATGTGATCCTTCTTAACGAATTCTGATGTGCACTTTGAACATGTTAAAATAACTGTCAACATTTACTTTTCCTCAACTAACAAGATGAGTAACAAACAGCGAAATCACCAGCCTAAAATCAAATCAAATCAAATTTTATTGGTCACATACACGTGATTAGCAGATGTTATTGTGGGTGTATATCCTTTGTTTTGTTGACGTTGGGTGAGAGGTTGTTTTCCAAGCACCACACTCCCAGAGCGCTCACCTCCTCCCTGTAGGCTGTCTAGTCATCGATGGTAATCAAGCCTACTACTGTTGTGTCTTCTGCAAACTTGATGATTGAGTTGGAGGCGTGCTTGGCCACACCTATGTCAATCTACTATAGTAGAAAAGTTTAGGCTATTGGTCAGCTTCTCTGAAAAAAATAGCCTATTCCTAACAGACTCTGGGACCGTAGTGGGACGGTAGATCCCAAATTCATGCAACCAGTAGGACTAGGATACATTTTTTAGACTGATGCAACAGATCAGAACGTTGATCAACTATTATTTCTTCACATAGTAAGCTCAGCGATGCCCACAAGGCAGGAGGCTACGCACAAATGTTTGTTCCATAATGCAATTAGTGGGAAAATACCGTTGTCAAAAGGGCACTGCACATGCGAGCAGTTTCATGTGACAGAGATTAAATAATCTGTTAGAAATTTAGAAAGAGAGGAAATCTAATGGGCTACTTTGAAGCAAGGTAAGACATGCTTCATAATATGTATTAAAACGTTCAGGTTTCAAACAATTAAGTACATGTTTTCAAAATGCATACTGCCTCCAGCTCATTGCAAAGTGGTGTGTGAAGTGTTGATGAAACCTGCCTTCCGTTGCCGTTTGATGCTGTGTTCACAATAACTGGAAACTCGGAACTCGGGAATCTCAGACTTCCAACTTCAGTGCATTCAAGACAACTGTGAACTGGGAAAAAAACAAGCTCCGACTGGGAAAAATCTTTTTGAAAGGTCGCCAACTCGGAATTCCAACTCGGGAGCTCGTGCCTCTTTCTAGAGCTCTGACTTTCCGACCTGAAGGTCACTGACTTCATGATTTGACCTCGTATTTTTCAAGGTTTCCAGTTGTCTTGAAAGCACCACCAGATGCTGCAGCAGCAGCTCTTGCAGTGTCAGACAGATTTTCCACTCAAAGGCTCTGTGTCTGTATGATGTAGGCGTGTGATAAATAAGATACAAAATTAATATACTGTACACTCGCACCAATTTAATTCCACAAAATTATGCAAATGAACCTATAGACCGATAAACAAAACCAGTCAAATGTATTTCCATCGACTGTAATTTCTATCAATCAATAGGCTAAAACGCAGTATTTCGGTAATTCTTCTCTCCCGGACAATTGGCTAGCGCAAATTTCGTCTTTTCAAATACTTTTTATTGGACAAAAGCTGTCTAATACGGCTAACTGAAACCCTGACTTGCTCATGCACTTACACAAACACACACATTTCAAAATGTACAGAAATATTAATTCACACAGAAATACCTATGTAGACAAAAATGTTAACACAGAGAAAAATCTATGTTCAATCATAAACACACATTCAGTCCCACTCAGCTACCTGGTGAATGGATTTCCCCTGGTCCCTTGAAAAAGAATTTCCTCCATCCCCAGCAGTATTGTGTACATGTTTATGCGCCCGTTCTGTGAAATCGCATCTGAAAACAAACAAAACCCCCCAAAAATGTACAACTGAAGTGAGGAGAGGATACACTTGAAGAATACTGCGACAGTCCTTAATGCGTTTTCTCCATGGTAGAGAAATCTACAGCTCTAATCTGTTGGGGAACAGGCAGCATGGAATATACCTGCCTTTGGGGCTGAGAGGTGAGTGTGCTTTAGAAGTATAATTACCACGCAATTACAATATAATTACACACATTAATGGTTTGGGTTTTCACCGGCACATTTGTGAGATGGAGCTGGATGCAGTAATTAGCCAGGCTAATGCTGGTGTGTTCTGGCCTTGCAACTGTTACTGTTTGAAAAACAAAGCAGCAGTGCTTCAGTTAGTTGACCGCCACATTAAACTCCTGCAGATAAATATCCTCGGGCGGCCAGATGAAAATATAAAACAACTGTGACCAGGCTTGAAAGGAAATGTGAGGACAACAGCGGTGTGGGAGGTGGTACAGAGCATGCTGGGAAATCGGGAGGCCTTTGGAGAGAGAGAGATGGTGTGGTGTAGCTAGCTTAGCCTACGAGGGGTGCTGTACTAGTGATTGAGTCCTGTACAGAAAGAAAGAGAGAGAGAGAGAGAGAGAGAGAGAGAGAGAGAGAGAGAGAGAGAGAGAGAGAGAGAGAGAGAGAGAGAGAGAGAGGAGAGTGTGTGCGTATTTGTGGGCCCATCCATGCTTGTTTCAAACATGTCAGCGCCAGTGTAGTGTTGCACAGTGGGTCCTGTCAGCCTTCCAAACCGCACAAGAAGACAGCCTGATAACGGCGTTAATGGAAATAAAACAACAACCAAAACAACAGCACACTCAGGTTTAGTGTATCTATTCACAAATTGAGTAAAATTATATCATTATTTCATATCTTTAGTAAAACAATATACACAAGAGCAAATAATTGTGTTTTTATACGGATATTGTATATTTACATTACCTGCATTGATTAGCACTACAAGCCTACATTATCCCACTGGATTATTACAAACAGTGCCCTTTTAATCTAAATTCACTCCCTTTACCCACTGTTTTTATCCCATCAGTAAACTCAGAGGGGGATAAAACAGTGGGTTCCGTAATGAAAGTCACTCTGGTGTCCTACAGAGAGGTCAAGCTTTTACACCTGGCCATGGCCCACATGGGGCTAAGCACTACTGACCAACCAGCCTTGGAAATGACTCACAGATAAGGGAATTAACATCAGTGAATTGTAGAAATGTAGATCAGAATCAGCGCAGAAGCAGCTACATCAACAGCTATAACAGCAGCTAAATCAACAGCTAAATCAGCAGCTATAAGAGCAGATAAATCAGCAGATAAATCAACAGCTAAATCAACAGCTATAACAGCAGCTAAATCAACAGCTAAATCAGCAGCTATAAGAGCAGATAAATCAGCAGATAAATCAACAGCTAAATCAACAGCTATAACAGCAGCTAAATCAACAGCTAAATCAGCTGATATAACAGCAGCTAAATCAACAGCTAAATCAGCTGATATAAGAGCAGCTAAATCAACAGCTATAACAGCAGCTAAATCAACAGCTAAATCAACAGCTATAACAGCAGCTAAATCAACAGCTATAACAGCAGCTAAATCAACAGCTAAATCAGCAGCTGTAACAGCAGATAATTTAGCAGCTAAATCAGCAGCTGTAACAGCAGATAAATTAGCAGCTAAATCAGCAGCTATCAGAGCAGATAAATCAACAGCTAAATCAGCAGCTGTAACAGCAGATAAATTAGCAGCTAAATCAGCAGCTATCAGAGCAGATAAATCAACAGCTAAATCAACAGCTAAATCAACAGCTATAACAGCAGCTAAATTAACAGCTAAATCAGCTGATATAAGAGCAGATAAATCCGCAGATAAATCAACAGCTATAAGAGCAGATAAATCAGCAGATAAATCAGCACCTAAATCAACAGCTATAACAGCAGCTAAATCGGCACCTAAATCAGCAGCTATAACAGCAGATAAATTAGCAGCTAAATCAGCAGCTATCAGAGCAGATAAATCAACAGCTAAATCAACAGCTAAATCAGCACCTAAATCAGCAGCTGTAACAGCAGATAAATTAGCAGCTAAATCAGCAGCTATCAGAGCAGATAAATCAGCAGATAAATCAACAGCTAAATCAGCAGCTATAAGAGCAGATAAATCAGCAGGTAAATCAACAGCTAAATCAACAGCTATAACAGCAGCTAAATTAACAGCTAAATCAGCTGATATAAGAGCAGATAAATCCGCAGATAAATCAACAGCAGATAAATCCGCAGATAAATCAACAGCTAAATCAGCTGATAATCAGCACCTAAATCAACAGATAAATTAGCAGCTAAATCAGCAGCTATAAGAGCAGATGAATCAACACCTAAATCAACAGCTAAATCAGCAGCTACAACAGCAGATAAATCAGCAGCTATAACAGCAGATATACCAACAGCTAAATCTCTCTAACTGGCTATGCAATTTAATGGCCTGGTTCCTCTCTAGGTTTCTTCCTAGGGAGTTTTTCCTAGCCACTGTGCTTCTACACCTGCATTGCTTGCTGTTTGGGGTTTTGGGCTGGGTTTCTGTACATCACTTTGTGACATCAGCTGATGTAAAAAGGGCTTTATAAATACATTTGATTGATTGATTGAATGGCACAATAAATAACCATACATGTATTTCCCACAATACAGTCCAAAATGTTACGATTCTGTTTATTTCCAGGGCTTCTCCAGCTGTCTATGTCTAATGCCATGGATGGAATACGTTTATCATCCTATATTGAAATATTGTGCATGTATTTTCACTATCACACCAGAGGATGGCAGAGTGTTTGATGAGGCCTGGTTCGTTCTGATGCAGCCAGAGGAGGGAAGAGGAGGAGGGAAGAGGAGGAGGGGAGGGCTCCTGCACATACAATGGGCTTTGCTCTGGGCCCCATTAAGCATTACAAAACCTACTTATTTTCTCAATTCCACGCCTCCATTTATTTTCTCTTCTTCCCATTCTGTTAAATGGAAAAAGGGTAAAGAAGTGGCAAATAAATCCAACTACAATAGTCATCGGTGTCACATTTCAAAGGTATCTCAAAACATGACCAAAGGATGTTTGTGACAATTGTGACACTAAGAACTCAGACCTTATATCTACAGTAAAAATCCCTGCTGATGCTTTCCCTTCATCCTACCAGACAACCATGGAGTAGAGACAGACGGGTAATAGTGACAACCATGGAGTAGAGACAGACAGGTAATAGTGACAACCATGGAGTAGAGACAGACAGGTAATAGTGACAACCATGGAGTAGAGACAGACGGGTAATAGTGACAACCATGGAGTAGAGACAGACAGGTAATAGTGACAAACATGGAGTAGAGACACACAGGTAATAGTGACAACCATGGAGTAGAGACAGACAGGTAATAGTGACAACCAAGGAGTAGAGACAGACGGGTAATAGTGACAACCATGGAGTAGAGACAGACAGGTAATAGTGACAACCATGGAGTGGAGACAGACAGGTAATAGTGACAAACATGGAGTAGAGACACACGGGTAATAGTGACAACCATGGAGTAGAGACAGACAGGTAATAGTGACAACCATGGAGTAGAGACAGACGGGTAATAGTGACAACCATGGAGTAGAGACAGACAGGTAATAGTGACAACCATGGAGTAGAGACAGACAGGTAATAGTGACAACCATGGAGTAGAGACAGACGGGTAATAGTGACAACCATGGAGTAGAGACAGACAGGTAATAGTGACAAACATGGAGTAGAGACAGACAGGTAATAGTGACAACCATGGAGTAGAGACAGACAGGTAATAGTGACAACCATGGAGTAGAGACAGACGGGTAATAGTGACAACCATGGAGAAGAGACAGACAGGTAATAGTGACAACCATGGAGTAGAGACAGACAGGTAATAGTGACAACCATGGAGTAGAGACAGACAGGTAATAGTGACAACCATGGAGTAGAGACAGACGGGTAATAGTGACAACCATGGAGTAGAGACAGACAGGTAATAATGACAACCATTGAGTAGAGACAGACAGGTAATAGTGACAACCATGGAGTAGAGACAGACAGGTAATAGTGACAACCATGGAGAAGAGACAGACAGGTAATAGTGACAACCATGGAGTAGAGACAGACAGGTAATAGTGACAACCATGGAGTAGAGACAGACAGGTAATAGTGACAACCATGGAGTAGAGACAGACAGGTAATAGTGACAACCATGGAGAAGAGACAGACAGGTAATAGTGACAACCATGGAGTAGAGACAGACAGGTAATAGTGACAACCAAGGAGTAGAGACAGACAGGTAATAGTGACAACCATGGAGTAGAGACAGACAGGTAATAGTGACAACCATGGAGTAGAGACAGACAGGTAATAGTGACAACCATGGAGTAGAGACAGACAGGAAATAGTGACAACCATGGTGTAGAGACAGACAGGAAATAGTGACAACCATGGAGTAGAGACAGACAGGTAATAGTGACAACCATGGAGTAGAGACAGACAGGTAATAGTGACAACCATGGAGTAGAGACAGACAGGTAATAGTGAGAACCATGGAGTAGAGACAGACAGGTAATAATGACAACCATGGAGTAAAGACAGACAGGTAATAATGACAACCATGGAGTAAAGACAGACAGGAAATAGTGACAACCATGGAGTAGAGACAGACAGGTAATAATGACAACCATGGAGTAGAGACAGACAGGAAATAGTGACAACCATGGAGTAGAGACAGACAGGTAATAATGACAACCATGGAGTAAAGACAGACAGGAAATAGTGACAATCATTGGGAATTGAATGAATCTTCTTTCAGTGTGTTGAAGTTGCTATTGGTAGCTAATGTAAAGTATATTTCCAAATCAAATGTTATTTGTCACATGCACCAAATACAACTGGTGTAAACTTTACCATGAAATGATAGTTTAGTAACACAAGAGGAATAACATATAATAAACAAGAATGGAGCTATATACAGAAAGTACCAGTACCAGATCAATGTGGAGCTATATACAGGGAGTACTAGTACCAGATCAATGTGGAGATATATACAGGAAGTATCAGTACCAGATCAATGTGGAGCTATATACAGGAAGTACCAGTACCAGATCAATGTGGAGCTATATACAGAAAGTACCAGTACCAGATCAATGTGGAGCTATATACAGGAAGTATCAGTACCATATCAATGTGGAGCTATATACAGGAAGTACCAGTACCAGATCAATGTGGAGCTATATACAGGAAGTACCAGTACCAGATCAATGTGGAGCTATATACAGGAAGTACCAGTACCAGATCAATGTGGAGCTATATACAGGAAGTACCAGTACCAGATCAATGTGGAGCTATATACAGGAAGTACCAGTACCAGACCAATGTGGAGCTATATACAGGAAGTACCAGTACCAGATCAATGTGGAGTTATATACAGGAAGTACCAGTACCAGATCAATGTGGAGCTATATACAGGAAGTAACAGTACCAGATCAATGTGGAGCTATATACAGGAAGTACCAGTACCAGATCAACGTGGAGCTATATACAGGAAGTATCAGTACCAGATCAATGTGGAGCTATATACAAGAAGTACCAGTACCAGATCAATGTGGAGCTATATACAAGAAGTACCAGTACCAGATCAATGTGGAGCTATATACAGGAAGTACCAGTACCAGATCAATGTGGAGATATATACCAGAAGTACCAGTATCAGTTCAATGTGGAGCTATATACAGGAAGTACCAGTATCAGATCAATGTGGAGCTATATACAGGAAGTACCAGTACCAGATCAATGTGCAGAGAGGTATGAGGTATTTGAAGTTGATATGTACATGAAAGCAGGATATAGTGACTAGGCATCAGGATAGATAATAATAATAATAATAAATACAGAATAGCAGCAGCAAATGATGAGTGTAAAAGTGTGTGTGCGTGTGTGTAATATGTGTGTATGTGTGTTTGTGTTGTGTCAGTATGTGTGTGTGCGTTATGTATGTGCGTATGTTGTGTATGCGAATGTGTTTGGGTTTTGTGTGGGAGTGTCAATGTAATGTGTGTTAGTGAGTTCTGTACATGGTGTGTCTGTGCAGATAGTTTAGGTACCATTAATTGACTATTTAGCATTCTGGCCATTTAGCAGTCGTATGGCTTGGGAGTAGAAGGTGTCTCAGAGCCTGTTGGTTCGAGAGCCGATGCTCCGGTACCATTTGCCGGATGGTAGCAGAGCAAACAGTCTATGGCTTGGGTGACTAGAGTCTTTGGCAATTTTTCGGGTCTTCCTAAATAGGCCTACACATCCATCTGCCTAGGCTGTGATCTACAAACCATACAACAGTCTCCACAAACCACTCCACCAGCGCTCTACCGTAGTCTACATATTTAAGCTCTGATCCGTGAGCGGGTGACGCAGTTAGTTCACTAATAAAGAGATAATAAGCGAGTCGAACGGATGGATCCCTGTGATCTGCAATGGGGGCCAGAGTGCAACAGTTTACCTTCCCAGGCCGTGGAGATGAGGGAGATGGAGGAGGAGTCTAGAGCATGCTGTACAAGGAGCCAACAGGATGAAAGGCAAGGCCAGAGTCTGCAGCATAGATCTACATCCACAGAGGGATTACTGACACCTACTTCCAGCTTAGGGCAGACTTTTTGAAGTTTGGGATGGGAGGGAAGAGAGAGATCCCTTTGGCTAGAGTCCTGTTTGATTCTAGTGGGAGTCCTCTCTCCTAATCCCCCTATCCCGTTCTCACCTTCTGCCTGATCCACTGCCTCCTCTTCTTTTCTCCTCCCTCCCTTCATCCCCCCGGTCCGGGATCATTATCCGACCCTCCGCCCAGCTCGACCAGGGGGGCTCCCCCTCATTAATTTCCCTAAGAAGATTACAGAGTGTGCGTTTGTTGTTGTTGTTTGAGCTATCTGATTTGCCTAAGCCCTTTGTTTTTTCATCTGGTTTACACTTTAATGCCCCCCGAATGAGTTCCACCCAATGACAGGGGAGCTCAAACTGACCCAATGCTCTGCGGAGAAGGGAAGAGAAGAGGAGAGGAGACAAGACGGGAGATCAAGCTGACCCACTACACTACTCTGCTGAAAAGAGAAGAGAAGAGAAGATGAGAAGAGAAGAGGAGAGGAGAGAAGACAAAACAGGGGAGATCAAGCTGACTCACTGCTCTGCTGAGGAGAGGAGAGGAGAAGAGAAGAAGCAGAGAAGAACTTATGAGACTGTGAACTGGGCTTCAGCCGGAGGGGGAGGATGGAAAATTTAGATGTGCTGGAGGAGGAAACACACACTGATTTAACCTCCACTCATCTGACTACTATCCTCAGCATATGCAGTGCTAAAGGGCCTGCTACTTCAGAGCTCTAAGCCAGAGCCAGCCTCCACACGGGTGATAAGGAAGATAGAGGACCACAAGCCCATAGCCTACTGTTGTCAGAGCCTATAGGCCCTACGTCAGAGCCCTGAGCCAACCAGCATTCTCACACGTGATAAGGATGGACCACAGGCCTCCATAACCTACAGTCAGTAGCTACTTTTGTCTGGAATAGAAACAGTACACTGCCTTGGCCAGACTGGAGCTAACCTAGCTGTTGTTGTAGCGGCCTGCCAAATTCTATCCTGAAAAATGAACTCTCAGAATGATGTGGTCAGTTGGCAGGCCAGCAGGATGCGTTGGGCCTCCCTCTCTTGAAATCCTCTTGTTTTTACGACCTAAAACGGGATGGGGAATTATTTTGCGATGAGCGCTTGGGTGCTCCGGTCGCTCCGTCTTCCCTATGTGGCATCTCATTAGTAAGACGAACACAGTCTGACCACGGTCCAACAGCAACTTGGCAATCAAGTCCGGCAGGGCTCTGCTCGTCTCACACATTATTATCAGCTGAACGTTACGTCATTAATCCAGCTTTCATAAGCAAAGAAGGGGGTCTGTGGTTGTAAATGCAGATGGAGAGAGTGCAGAGAGGGGACTGACTCTCTCACCCAGTTGAGGTGAGAATTCAACATTCATAAAATGCCCTCTTCTTGTGTTGCTATGTTCTGTTTATCGTTACAGTTAGATGCCATGGTTAGTGTGTTGAAGGAAGCATGGCATTTTAATTGTATTACTTATTCATCAAGCAAAATGAAAACCTTTAATAAATATATTTCCCCTTACTTTGAATGTGTAACTGAATTAAAAGGTAACCATATTAAAATGGTGGGATAAAACGCAAATCTATAGCACCAAGGGCAACAAAGGGCATCCCTGACCCAACACACACACATACACACCCAAACAATACGCACCAACCCACAGCCAAACGACCTAACCTCCACACACACAGGTTCCTATCAGCACCGAACAATTCCATACAATTAATCTGACAAAGTAAAATGTAATTGATTGATAAGGACCACAACGGCCAGCGCTCACCTTTCCAGTGTGCATTTGTCTTGGAGCGCAACCACAGACAGCCAGAGCAGATGCCATCAGCCCCATCAACGGGCCGGCCCTTATCAGCCACAGGGATCGAAATGTAGCCCTTTCGGAGTATCGCCACCATCACCCCGAGAGGCAGGCCGGTGAAAAGGCCCACCACTAATAGGACAGGCATCAGAGAGGTACATCTCTGACCAGATCAAAAGGACATAGCAGACCACAGAGAGACACTCTGCTCTTTAAGGTCACAACAGCTGACTTTGCCTTATGTCTTTAAACAAAAACATTCTCTGACGAACAGCGAGCAAGAATCTTGAGGACAGTGACTTGTATAGACCTACCCGAAGAGAATGGACGGATTGAAAAAGAAATGCTTGCTTTCTCCGGGTTACTAGTCTCCCTTTTTTTTCATTTAGTGGAAACAAGATCGAGCCAGACAACAGTTGTGACTAGAATACATTAGTGGGAATAAATGAAAGATGTTGGCTGCATAAACTCAGTTTTGTTTAACCTGCAACAATGTCAACAGTTCAGCATTGATCTACAAATGGAAAAATACCGCTGCCTGCTGCCTGATGTGTAATTACAGAATGACTGTATCTGTGTCTGTGGATCCTTTCATCACAGTGTTAGCAGGACAAGTGGTGGCACAGAGTCTGAATCACGTAGATGCTGCTGGCTTCCAAACAACGAGAGGACGGTTGTATTTTGGCCTTGGGTTGGACGAGGACATCAAAAAGACAACGTGGGCGTATAAACGGCTATTTCTGCACAGGCACACGTAACAACAAGCAGATGAATGCATTGGTTTTCCTCACTCACTGAATTGACCAATGCTATGTACAATATAATAATATAATCAAGGACAAGACACTGGTGTTACAAACGCTATGCTCTACCAACTGAGGACCATCTGTCTGGTTCTTCCCACATATACAAAATTAATTGTTAATACGATAACACAGGCATCCATTAACGTCATCCCTCTGGTCCTTCACCAGCATTTATAACATGTCTGTGTCCTATCCCTCTGGTTCTTCACCAGCATTTATAACATGTCTGTGTCCTGTCCCTCTGGTCCTTCACCAGCATTTATAACATGTCTGTGTCCTATCCCTCTGGTTCTTCACCAGCATTTATAACATGTCTGTGTCCTGTCCCTCTGGTCCTTCACCAGCATTTATAACATGTCTGTGTCCTGTCCCTCTGGTCCTTCACCAGCATTTATAACATGTCTGTGTCCTGTCCCTCTGGTCCTTCACCAGCATTTATAACATGTCTGTGTCCTGTACCTCTGGTCCTTCACCAGCATTTATAACATGTCTGTGTCCTGTACCTCTGGTCCTTCACCAGCATTTATAACATGTCTGTGTCCTGTCCCTCTGGTCCTTCACCAGCATTTATAACATGTCTGTGTCCTGTACCTCTGGTTCTTCACCAGCATTTATAACATGTCTGTGTCCTGTACCTCTGGTTCTTCACCAGCATTTATAACATGTCTGTGTCCTGTCCCTCTGGTTCTTCACCAGCATTTATAACATGTCTGTGTCCTGTACCTCTGGTTCTTCACCAGCATTTATAACATGTCTGTGTCCTGTACCTCTGGTCCTTCACCAGCATTTATAACATGTCTGTGTCCTGTCCCTCTGAGTCCTTCACCAGCATTTATAACATGTCTGTGTCCTGTCCCTCTGAGTCCTTCACCAGGATTTATAACATGTCTGTGTCCTGTCCCTCTGGTTCTTCACCAGCATTTATAACATGTCTGTGTCCTGTCCCTCTGAGTCCTTCACCAGGATTTATAACATGTCTGTGTCCTGTACCTCTGGTCCTTCACCAGCATTTATAACATGTCTGTGTCCTGTACCTCTGGTCCTTCACCAGCATTTATAACATGTCTGTGTCCTGTCCCTCTGGTCCTTCACCAGCATTTATAACATGTCTGTGTCCTGTCCCTCTGAGTCCTTCACCAGCATTTATAACATGTCTGTGTCCTGTACCTCTGGTCCTTCACCAGCATTTATAACATGTCTGTGTCCTGTACCTCTGGTTCTTCACCAGCATTTATAACATGTCTGTGTCCTGTCCCTCTGGTTCTTCACCAGCATTTATAACATGTCTGTGTCCTGTACCTCTGGTTCTTCACCAGCATTTATAACATGTCTGTGTCCTGTACCTCTGGTCCTTCACCAGCATTTATAACATGTCTGTGTCCTGTCCCTCTGAGTCCTTCACCAGCATTTATAACATGTCTGTGTCCTGTCCCTCTGAGTCCTTCACCAGGATTTATAACATGTCTGTGTCCTGTCCCTCTGGTTCTTCACCAGCATTTATAACATGTCTGTGTCCTGTACCTCTGGTTCTTCACCAGCATTTATAACATGTCTGTGTCCTGTACCTCTGGTTCTTCACCAGCATTTATAACATGTCTGTGTCCTGTCCCTCTGGTTCTTCACCAGCATTTATAACATGTCTGTGTCCTGTACCTCTGGTCCTTCACCATCATGTATAACATGTCTGTGTCCTGTCCCTCTGGTTCTTCACCAGCATTTATAACATGTCTGTGTCCTGTCCTTCTGAGTCCTTCACCATCATTTATAACATGTCTGTGTCCTGTCCGTCTGGTCCTTCACCATCATTTATAACATGTCTGTGTCCCTCTGGTCTTTCACCATCATGTATAACATGTCTGTGTCCTGTCCTTTTGAGTTCTTCACCAGCATTTATAACATGTCTGTGTCCTGTCCGTCTGGTCCTTCACCATCATTTATAATATGTCTGTGTCCTGTCCATCTGGTTCTTCACCAGCATTTATAACATGTCTGTGTCCTGTCCATCTGGTCCTTCACCAGCATTTATAACATGTCTGTGTCCTGAACCTCTGGTCCTTCACCAGCATTTATAACATGTCTGTGTCCTGTCCCTCTGATTCCTTCACCAGCATTTATAACATGTCTGTGTCCTGTCCCTCTGGTCCTTCACCAGCATTTATAACATGTCTGTGTCCTGTCCCTCTGGTCCTTCACCAACATTTATAACATGTCTGTGTCCTGAACCTCTGGTCCTTCACCAGCATTTATAACATGTCTGTGTCCTGTCCCTCTGAGTCCTTCACCAGCATTTATAACATGTCAGTGTCCTGTCCCTCTGATTCCTTCACCAGCATTTATAACATGTCAGTGTCCTGTCCCTCTGGTTCTTCACCAGCATTTATAACATGTCTGTGTCCTGTCCCTCTGGTCCTTCACCAGCATTTATAACATGTCTGTGTCCTATCCCTCTGAGTCCTTCACCAGGATTTATAACATGTCTGTGTCCTGTCCCTCTGAGTCCTTCACCAGCATTTATAACATGTCAGTGTCCTGTCCCTCTGGTCCTTCACCAGCATTTATAACATGTCTGTGTCCTGTCCCTCTGAGTCCTTCACCAGGATTTATAACATGTCTGTGTCCTGTCCCTCTGAGTCCTTCACCAGCATTTATAACATGTCTGTGTCCTGTCCCTCTGAGTCCTTCACCAGCATTTATAACATGTCTGTGTCCTGTCCCTCTGAGTCCTTCACCAGCATTTATAACATGTCAGTGTCCTGTCCTTCTGGTCCTTCACCAGCATTTATAACATGTCTGTGTCCTGTCCCTCTGAGTCCTTCACCAGGATTTATATCATGTCAGTGTCCTGTCCCTCTGGTCCTTCACCAGCATGTATAACATGTCAGTGTCCTGTCCCTCTGAGTCCTTCACCAGGATTTATAACATGTCTGTGTCCTGTCCCTCTGAGTCCTTCACCAGCATTTATAACATGTCAGTGTCCTGTCCCTCTGGTCCTTCACCAGCATGTATAACATGTCAGTGTCCTGTCCCTCTGAGTCCTTCACCAGGATTTATAACATGTCTGTGTCCTGTCCCTCTGAGTCCTTTACCATTAGTAACTATAACACGTCAGTGTCCTGTCCTTCTGATTTCTTAATCCAGTATTAGTTATAAAATGTCAGTGTCCTGTCCATCTCCCTCCCCACCTAGAGATCCCCTCTCACTCCCTCACCAGCCTGCCACCACCCTCCATCCAGGCCTCTTCTCAAGCCTCCTCCCCAGCCTCCACCCTCCATCCCTCCACCCCTCAGCCTCCACCCATCATCCCTCCACCCCTCAGCCTGGTTCCACATCTGGAAGTGCCTCGGCCCATGACGGACAGCCCGCTGTGAGCGTTTACTGCCCATGACATGCTGGGGATTATCTGCTAAGGTTCTTTGGTTTGGTAAAGTCAGCCTCCCTTTCCTCAGCAGCTAAAGTCAGTTCTTGTTATGTACTAATAAAGCCATTTTTCATTTTGGTTTGGGGTGTGTATGAAGGGATAGGGGAGCGTAAACATGTCATCAGGAAGGATGAGGTGTGTGTGTGTGTGTGTGTGTGTGTGTGTGTGTGTGTGTGTGTGTGTGTGTGTGTGTGTGTGTGTGTGTGTGTGTGTGTGTGTGTGTGTGTGTGGTGTGTGTGTGTGTGTGTGTGTGTGTGTGTGTGTGTGTGTGTGTGTGTGTGTGTGTGTGTCTGTGTCTGTGTCTGTGTCTGTGTCTGTGTCTGTGTGTGTGTGTGTGTGTGTGTGTGTGTGTGTGTGTGTCTGTGTCTGTGTCTGTGTCTGTGTCTGTGTCTGTGTCTGTGTCTGTGTCTGTGTCTGTGTGTGTGTGTGTGTGTGTGTGTGTGTGTGTGTGTGTGTGTGTGTAATCCATGTGTGCAATGCAATTGTGTGTAGGGCCCAGTCGGTTCAAATCCTCTTCCCCTGTGATGCCAGGCGGGGAGGCTGATGGGGGAAACGGGAGGGTGGTAGAGACATGGGAAGAATGGGGAAGGCAGGGTAGGATGGGGGAGGCAGGGGAAGATAGGGGAGATGGGGGAGAGACAGTAAGACTGGGGGAGTCTGTTTGGGGGAGATTGGGAGAGATTGGGGGAGGCAGTATGGGGAAAACAGTGGAGGCTTATGGGGGAGGCAGGAGGGTGAGGGGAGGCAGGAGGGAGAGGGGAGGCTGTATGGGGGAGGCAGGAGGGAGAAGGGGAGGCTGTATGGGGAGGCAGGAGGGAGAAGGGAGGCTGTATGGGGAGGCAGAAGGGGGGGTTGGCTGTATGGGGAGGCAGGAGGGGTGGGGGGTCAGGAGGGTGAGTAGGGCTGTATGTGGAGACAGTGAAGGGTTATGGGGGAGGCAGGAGGGAGAAGGGGAGGCTGTATGGGGGAGGAAGGAGAGAGAGGGGGACGCTGTACTGTATGTGAGAGACGGGAGGAGCCTGCTGCAGCCACACTGAGCAGGAGACAGAAGGAGAGGCCCTGCAGGCGGCAACACGGCCCGGGCTCCCTGACGGCCTCACCCCACTGATCCCACAAATTTGGTAAACTTCATGGAAATGTAATAAGTGCCGCTGCTTTGTGTTCGCCTGCAGAGCCCAGAGCCACAGCAGAGCCCAGAGCCACAGCAGAGCCCAGAGCCACAGCAGAGCCCAGGCCTGGATAGATGGTGCTGGGAGGCACATGTGTGATGATTTACACAGCATACAGACAGACAGCCACACAGTCTGCATTCCAAATATTCCATATTCCCTATATAGTGCACTACTTTTGACTATGGACTCTGGTCAAAAGTAGTGCACTTTATAGGGAATAGGGTGACATTTGGGACACAGCCTGGCTACCTGCCCCTTTTCTTCCTTCTCCTCCTCTAACCAAGGGAGGGAGGGAGGTAGAGAAGTCCCTGTTAGTGTGGGTCTAGAAGCTACAGAGACAGCCATGACCCCAGGGCCTGCGCTGCTTAAGCCAATATAGACTCTGTACGTCCTGAGGGGGAATAATATCTATCTGGGGCTGCTGGCATGGGCCTGTCTTATTTCCCCCTCCCTCCCTCTCCTCCCTTGCTCTTTCTTCCTTCATCCCTCCCCTCTCTTTCTCTCTCTCTTTCCCTCCTTCAAAGGGAAGCCTCGCCTCGGCTGCTTCTGCCAGGCTAGAGAGCAGAGCCTTTGAGTTAAAAGGACCAGTCTTTTCTGCGCTTCTCATTTTGAATTCATCCGATTTTGCTCTCTGGTCCCAGGTCTCTCCTTTTCCAGTGACTGCATGGCTTCTGCCTTTCTGCCTGCCTGCCTGCTGCTCTGTTCTGAGCAGCACTCTCTCTGCCATGACAACTAAATAGCCCCCCTAATACCACTTCATAAAGCAGAGGAGTATCCTACAGACTAGGTCCTGTAAATGAAAGACATAAATGTTGGCTTCATGGAAGGCTTTAAGAGTGAACCTTCCACTGAAATGACAGGAGTGGCTTAACAGCCGGGGCTAAATGATTCCTTAACTAGGCATAATTTATAGACATGTCCTAGGGTGAGGAATGAATGTATCGCCATGTTACGAGGACTGGGACCAGGAGGAGAGCAGAGGAGTGGTGTGTGTACTCCTACTGTATGTGAGTGTGTGACAGTATGCTCTATATTAACAACAGCTGGGGTAGGGTGGGTTGATATTTGGAGTTAGAGGGCAGACCAAAAGGTGAAGGGGAGACATGATGGCAAGCAGGAAAACACATTAGTCAGCGTATCTTCTGTCACAAAGGCACCAGTGGTCAGTAATACAGACTGTATACACTAACAGACCTCAACTCTATTCACTGCCACAGAACCTGTCACTGTAAACAACAAACACCTCAACTGTCCCCTCACCCGTTTGCCATGTCAACACTCATTTTCTCAGAAAAACATCCTACAAGAATGACAGATGAGAAAAAAGAAAAAAACATGAAAATAATATTCTCCTCCTTTCCCAAACCCATGCAGAGATAAGATGTTTATTCTGCTGTTTATTTAGCTGAGTTTCTTATCAGCAGACAGACAACAATGAACAGGTGCAGACACCTATTGCTCGCAGATGACAAGAGATGGAGTTGAGTGAAGAAGAACTCTCGGAGAGAGATAAGAGCTTTTCTACCCACCTCGCCAAGGTTCCGCGTTCCGACGTTCCGCTCCCCGTGTTCCGCCAGCAGTGTTCTGATGAGGCTGTTAAGCAGATGAATGCTCCCATCATTTACCCATCGGGCTGTTTGTAAGCCAACAATTCCTCCATTCATTTTTCACATAATCTTTATCGTGTCGGGGGCTTTGAGGGTTGCCTGCTGAGGTGTGTGTGTGTGTCTGCATGTGTGCGTTGAGTATGTGTGTGTTTGTACTACAGAGAGATGAGGGGGGCAGACAGGCAAAGTGGAAGGACGCTGAGCTCTCTGAGGGGATGTTTGGCTTTGTAATTTCACCCTTGAAATTCGTGATTACAAACGGGACAACTTTTTTAATTTTCTCTTTTGTCTGTGATTCAGCTGCCTGACAGTGTGCCCCAGCAGCCAGGCCGTTTAATCAATCACCTAGATAATCAAATGTCACTGGCTATCTGCTCCATGTAATTACTTTTGCAATTAAAAATCAATCTCCAGTCACCTCGTCTAATTAGAGCGATGGGCAGATCTTCATCTAGATTGATTTTATAATACATATTGACTTCAAATGCCATAATGTTGCCATATTCCTTTATTTTCATGCTCTGCAGATGAACAAAACAAAGCCGGGGAACATGGGAAATTATCTGGGAGGGGTTGCTCCGATGCTCCGAGCTTTGATTCCCAGGAAGTAAAAGGTCTCAGGCCCTGGAAAGGTTCACCTCATCTCTGTCTAATGATGAAAACCAGCGCTCCTCTTGGAGGGGGAGGAGGAGGAGGAGGGGGAGGAGGAGGAGGAGGAGGAGGAGGGGGAGGAGGGGGAGGAAGGAGGAGGAGGGGGAGGAGGAGGAGGAGGAGGAGGAGGAGGAGGAGGAGGGGGAGGAAGAGGAGGAGGAGGGGGAGGAATAGGGGGAGGAAGAGGAGGAGGAGGAGGAGGGGACAAATGGCAGACCAATAAGCTGAATGACAGGCTACAGCCATTAAAAAAACATTTGTTGGAAACATAAGCTTATACAGTGCAGCAGAATAACTGATAGCCACAGAGCCAGGGCCCTCCTCCGGAATACAAATGTAATCTATAGAGGTTCTAATAATGATGTGAGGGGACAAGGGAGAACATTGGCTTTTAACACAATATTGACATCCAAACGCGTGTTATCTTGGGGATCTAACACGGCTCGCTACGAGGCGTCTCTCATTCTCCCCCTATACATCATGACGGCCGCCACCGGGACTGCCAGCGGCTGGATATAAACCAATAAAACCCTGGTGCTGGAGAGAGACAGGTTGAAACAGGTTGTTCATGACTCTCTCTCTCACAGCGTTAGTAGATTTGTTTCCGGGCAAAACAGGCAGATGTGTCCATCTGGATGACATCATAATGACATGTGGGGACATGGTCGGGGACAGGCGTGTGACAGGCGTGTTGTATGTATGGCGGGTAGCAGTACGGTTCTCTAGCTAGCGTGTCTCTCTCTGTCTCACAGGCCTTCAGGGAGACCACTGACAGACAGCACCAATAATGAACCTCTCCTCCTACATATGCCTGTTCTGACACACGCACACACACACACACACACACACACACACACACACACACACACACACACACACACACACACACACACACACACACACACACACACACACACACACACACACACACACACACACACACACACACACACACACACACACACACACACACACACACACACACACACACACACACACACACTCATGCACACACGCAGACACACGCACGCCCACTCATACATACATACACACGGCCTCAGGGAGAGTGGTGATCATGCACGTCAGACAACAATGAAGGCTATAGGGAGACAGTATACTTATAGACCAGCTGAACCTGAACAAGACAATCTGTAGGCCTACCAGTCATGGGTCTATTGAGATACAAGTAGATTTAAATGCACTCTTCAACCAATGAATTCACTCATTTCCTACCAGGTGATTGGAACTACGATGCTACTAATACTGTATTAAATTGCTATAGTTCTCTATGTCCAAAAGTGATTAATTCTGTCCCTCAGAAGTGAGATGAGGTGTGAGAGAGGCAAGGCATCCCTCCTCCCCCTGGCAAGGGGAAATAGAGAGCTCTAAAGAGTCTGTAAACCCAATCCAGACAGCCAAAGTGATTAGAGGGGAGATCAAAACCATATAACCCTGAGGAGATGGGAGATGGGAGATGGGAGAGAGAGAGAGAGAGAGAGAGAGAGAGAGAGAGAGAGAGAGAGAGAGAGAGAGAGAGAGAGAGAGAGAGAGAGAGAGAGAGAGAGAGAGAGAGAGAGAGAGAGAGAGAGAGAGAGAGAGAGAGAGAGAGAGAGAGAGAGAGAGATGAAAGAGAGCAAGGAGGGATTAAACCAATATCACACTGATGGGGGTATGATCGGACCGATCCATTAGTGTCTAAAGAGAGGCGTAAACAAAGGCCTAGTTACCCCGTCGCTCCGCTCCTCTAGGCCAGCCTGGTGTGTGGTAGATGTGAATGGTGATTGGGCTGCTTTAGCGCAGTGCTGCTGAGGTGGAGGTGGAGGGAGGCCTTCTCCCCTTCTCTTCTCCCACTGCGCCCAGTAATAAGGGCAGCACTTATCACCCGTCGCCTCCAGCCACTTCCAAAGGTGCAGGGGCACACACACACGCACACACACACACACACACACACACACACACACACACACACACACACACACACACACACACACACACACACACACACACACACAAGAGAACACACACAAGAGAACACACACACCCACCCGGGCCCAGAGAGGAGTAATTAATCATCATGGAGAGGGAGCTGTCAGATCCCCAGGTCTTTCCTACTGATAATGCTGCCTCCACAATTTAGCCTGATGGAGATGAGATTTTCCTTTCACCTCTGGCAACAAAAGAAAAGAGAAGAGAGAGACGAAACACAAAACAAATATATATAGCACAACCCACAGTGGCCAATTGGTGGATTTAATGATTACCTTGCTCCTCTTAAGGCTGACGTCCTTATCAAGTCTAAGTGTCCCAATCAATAGTATTCCTCTCCACCTTTCCTGAAATAGCTCTCCCATCAACCCCCCCATCTCCACCTCCAGTCCCCCCCTCTCTATTACCACACCAGCTGTTATTAAAGGCCTCTCTCCTTGTGGGGTTTGGACTTTAGAAATATCAGCAGGTCAATATTTTCACTGATTAATATTTAGCTGTAACAGAAATTGCCATTGTCGTTTTTTGTTTGTTTTTGTAGGGGTTAGCACCTGAAGTTAAATATGAGTTGATGGGATTTTCACAATAACATAAAGTATACAGGTCAATGTTTTTGTTTAAACAAATATAAAGCAATAATCTGAAATTGATATTGTCAAAATGTCTACATTTTTATTGGCCATACAATGTTGTGAAATTGGTATTATGCAACTACAGTAATGGTCAAATGATGTGAATTTGACAATATTGAATACGTATGAATACTATGTTTTTGCATTGGCTTCAATGTTGCCTTTCCCATGGTCAAAGTGCTCCCTCTCTCCTAGGGTTCATGGCCTATGGTGGTGTTGGGTCTAGGCTGCTGGGTTAATGTGTTAAGTACTAGCTGGCTTTGCTTCTGTAGTCCTCTGGCCTCGAGCCATGAGCTTTACTCCCTGGTCTGGCCAGACTGTGGAATGTTTTCCTATGCTCTTTTAAAAGTACATTTTAGAGACGGTTTATTTGCATATTGGGTCTTCGGGCACAAATAAGAGTGATGACTCTACAGAATCCACCGTGATAACAGGAGCGAGGGGGTACAAACACAGGAGGGGGGGAGGCGGCCGGTGGAAAGAGAGATGAAAGAGGGACAGCTGCCCTGCTCAGTGCTGGGGTCTGGATCGTTATCGGTTGGCTGGTACGCTGGGTCTTTGTGAGGCCGGTCCCATAGTAAGTGGGCCACGCCGGGCGGTAGGTTCAAAGCCCTCCCTCTCTCTTTCTCTTTATTCTCTCTCTATTATGTACTCTCGTTCTCCCTCTGTCTGTGTTTGTAGACAGATAAACCAGTCAAAACTCATTCAATCCCTTGAACTATTCCAGTGAACATGATATCCCTTGACCTTGACCAATTGTAACCTTTGAGCAATACCTATAGCTCCCAATGGCCCTCGATTGCTTGTTTTTTTGTGGTCCTTGGGGTCTTGGGCTGATGCTCAATGCTCAAAGTACTTATTGTCTGCTATGTTAGGCTAATAGAATCTCCCTCAAACAAAGTCTGGCTAGAAGAGCCTAAAAGAGGCAACACACAGTCTGCAAGAAAAACATTTTAGTTCTTTGCAAGATCCACATGAAAAAACATTATCGTTTACTATAGTAAAAATACTGTTTTTGCAGACATTAATGTAGTATTTACTATAGTGTTTTTTCCCCCATTGTTACTGTGGTATATTATAGTATTTAAAGTTTATTATAGTATTACTAGTTAAAAAACTATAGTATATACTGTAGCATTTACTGTAGTGTTTTTGCAGACACTACTGTAGTATTTACTGTAGTGTTTTTGTTTTATTATCTTTGAGGTAAGCTAGATTTCCATCCTATTGGCGACAGATTTTCATGGGAATATTATAAAATCCTCATAAGAACAAAACATTTCCCACCAGAGATGTGTTTCCATGAAATTGACTTGTTGCAGCTAAAAGGCTGTGCTTGATGACGTATTGCACATAAAAAAAAAATTGGGGTTAAATTCCCATAATACTGAATAAATGGATTTCCATCTAATTTTCAACTATACCGCCATTTCTCGCATAATGAATTTTACCGACACAAAAAGATCCCACATTGTCTAGCGTATTTTGTTTTGTCGACATTTGGAAAGTTTCCATCAGGCCTGTCATGAAATGTTTTATTCGACATGTACATTACTCACATAAAATGGCTGGAAACCTGGTTATTGAAGTGGAGGCTTTCTCCTTGAGCAAATCTACTGGACAAATATTAAAATAGCACATTTTCCATAAGCTGCAGTATAGTCTACAGTATACTACAGTTTACTACATAATTATATAGTAAGTACTACACATGATTGAGGGATAGTACGGTGTGTAGTATAGTATTCTACAATATACTACAGTTTACTACAGAATTCTATAGTAAGTACTACACATGATTGAGGGATACTAGTGTGTAGTATAGTATTCTACAGTATACTACATATTTTCTACAGAATTATACAGTAGGTACTACACATGATCGAGGGATAGTACAGTGTGTATTTATTTTTAATGTATTTTTATTTTATTTATTTAACCTTTATTTAACTAGGCAAGTCAGTTATGAACAAATTCTTATTTACTTATTTACAAACCCTAACCCAGATGATGCTGGGCCAATTGTGCGCCGCCCTATGGGACTCCCAATCATGGCTGGTTGTGATACAGCCTGGAATCGAACCAGGGTCTGTAGTGACGCCTCTAGCACTGAGATGCAGTGCCTTAGACCGTATAGTATTCTACAGTATACTACAGTATACTACAAAATTATATAGTAAGTACTACACATGATCAAAGGATACTACAGTGTGTAGTATAGTATTCTACAGTTTACTACATCATTCAATAGTAAGTACTGTAGTAATTCCTAGTAAACTAGTATTTTTTCAAAAATGTCAACAAGATCGCCTTATTGACATTGAAGCTACCTTTCTGTTCTGTCCTGACTTTCTAACTCTACTGTACACTCTTTGAAGGTAAAATATTTGGCAACAGAGAACATATTTCCTTTTTATTGCTGTGACATATAGTCAATACTCAATATAGTTGTCGACACCCCCAGGCACAGAAGCAGGCAGTTGTGTATAGAGAGTGTCAGTGAGTTATTCTGACCCCCTACTGTAATCATGACCTTTCCAATAACATGACTCCCCTGCCCTCTCCCTCGCTCCCCAAAGGCTCTTACAACCAAGGGCTAAACTGTATTAGCCCTGCCTAGCATTCACAGCTCAGCAGCTTCTAAACAAACACACCTACAGACACAGACACACTAACAGGAACACACATACAGACACACATGGATGCAGGAGACACTATGCTGTAATAACACTAACACAGATACTGCACCTAATATAATCATAAACACACATTCACAAGCATACACACACATTCACAAGCATACATACACATTCACAAGCATACATACACATTCACAAGCATGCACACACATTCACAAGCATACATACACATTCACAAGCATGCACACACATTCACAAGCATACATACACATTCACAAGCATGCACACACATTCACAAGCATACATACACATTCACAAGCATGCACACACATTCACAAGCATACATACACATTCACAAGCATGCACACACATTCACAAGCATACATACACATTCACAAGCATGCACACACATTCACAAGCATACATACACATTCACAAGCATAAACACACATTCACAAGCATACACACACATTCACAAGCATACACACACATTCACAAGCATACACACACATTCACAAGCATAAACACACATTCACAAGCATACACACACATTCACAAGCATAAACACACATTCACAAGCATACATACACATTCACAAGCATACACACACATTCACAAGCATACACACACATTCACAAGCATACACAAACACAGGTGCACACCTCTACCAATTCAGCTGAAAGGAACAACATAACATGTAACCAGAGATATCATTGCAGAAATGATATCATGTTATGGCATGCATTTGATTATTTAGTCAAATTGCGTCCCCAGGTCATTGACTAAATAATTAGGCGATTGAAGTGACAGATTAAAAGCAGATTGGAAGTGACTCTGAAAGCAGGATAATGTTTCTCTAATCAGTTTGGTCTGAGAAATGCAGATTGTGAAATTTTCCAGCTACTTCCTTAGAAAAATGCATTTCACTTCTGATTAGGTCTGATTAGCATGCTGGAGGAGAGGGGGAGGAGAGGGGGTCGGGGCCTGATGCTCCAGGGGCACAGTCACCACTCCAGGGGAGAGGAGGAGGGGAGGAGACAGGGAGAGGAGAGGACGATGACAGTAAGGAGAGGAATGTGAGGAATACAGTGGATAACAGGGGAGAGAAGGGGGAGAGGACAGTAGGGAGAGGAGGAATGGGAGGAATACAGTGGATAACAGGGAAGAGAAGGGGGAGAGGACAGTAGGGAGAGGAGGAATGGGAGGAATACAGTGGATAACAGGGAAGAGAAGGGGGAGAGGACAGTAGGGAGATGAGGAATGGGAGGAATACAGTGGATAACAGGGAAGAGAAGGGGGAGAGGACAGTAGGGAGAGGAGGAATGGGAGGAATACAGTGGATAACAAGGGAGAGAAGGGGGAGAGGACAGTAGGGAGATGAGGAATGGGAGGAATACAGTGGATAACAAGGGAGAGAAGGGGGAGAGGACAGTAGGGAGATGAGGAATGGGAGGGATACAGTGGATAACAAGGGAGAGAAGGGGGAGAGGACAGTAGGGAGAGGAGGAATGGGAGGAATACAGTGGATAACAAGGGAGAGAAGGGGGAGAGGACAGTAGGGAGATGAGGAATGGGAGGAATACAGTGGATAACAAGGGAAGAGAAGGGGGAGAGGACAGTAGGGAGAGGAGGAATGGGAGGAATACAGTGGATAACAAGGGAGAGAAGGGGGAGAGGACAGTAGGGAGATGAGGAATGGGAGGAATACAGTGGATAACAGGGGAGAGAAGGGGGAGAGGACAGTAGGGAGATGAGGAATGGGAGGGATACAGTGGATAACAAGGGAGAGAAGTGGGAGAGGACAGTAGGGAGAGGAGGAATGGGAGGAATACAGTGGATAACAGGGAAGAGAAGGGGGAGAGGACAGTAGGGAGAGGAGGAATGGGAGGAATACAGTGGATAACAAGGAGGAGAAGGGGGAGAGGACAGTAGGGAGAGGAGGAATGGGAGGAATACAGTGGATAACAGGGAAGAGAAGGGGGAGAGGACAGTAGGGAGAGGAGGAATGGGAGCAATACAGTGGATAACAAGGGAGAGGACAGTAGGGAGAGGAGGAATGGGAGGAATACAGTGGATAACAAGGGAGAGAAGGGGGAGAGGACAGTAGGGAGATGAGGAATGGGAGGAATACAGTGGATAACAGGGAAGAGAAGGGGGAGGGGACAGTAGGGAGATGAGGAATGGAAGGGATACAGTGGATAACAAGGGAGAGAAGGGGGAGAGGACAGTAGGGAGATGAGGAATGGGAGGAATACAGTGGATAACAAGGGATAGGACAGTAGGGAGAGGAGGAATGGGAGGAATACAGTGGATAACAAGGGAGAGGACAGTAGGGAGAGGAGGAATGGGAGGAATACAGTGGATAACAGGGAGGAGAAGGGGGAGAGGACAGTAGGGAGATGAGGAATGGGAGGAATACAGTGGATAACAGGGAAGAGAAGGGGGAGAGGACAGTAGGGAGATGAGGAATGGGAGGAATACAGTGGATAACAAGGGATAGGACAGTAGGGAGAGGAGGAATGGGAGGAATACAGTGGATAACAAGGGAGAGGACAGTAGGGAGAGGATGAATGGGAGGAATACAGTGGATAACAGGGAAGAGAAGGGGGAGAGGACAGTAGGGAGAGGAGGAATGGGAGGAATACAGTGGATAACAGGGAAGAGAAGGGGGAGAAGACAGTAGGGAGATGAGGAATGGGAGGAATACAGTGGATAACAAGGGAGAGAAGGGGGAGAGGAGGAATGGGAGGAATACAGTGGATAACAAGGGAGGGGACAGTAGGGAGAGGAGGAATGGGAGGAATACAGTGGATAACAGGGAAGAGAAGGGGGAGAGGACAGTAGGGAGATGAGGAATGGGAGGAATACAGTGGATAACAAGGGAGAGAAGGGGGAGAGGAGGAATGGGAGGAATACAGTGGATAACAAGGGAGGGGACAGTAGGGAGAGGAGGAATGGGAGGAATACAGTGGATAAAGCCTCAGAGAATTCATGTAAAATACACAGGTGGAAGTAAGTTTAGTTTGGAGAAGATAGGAATGTGGGAAATGTATAGTCATACTGAAAACCCAACAGGTTGTGTACATATTGAGTAGTTCCAGGTGCATGGAGGAAAAATACTATTTTGGAAATAGAAAGATTTATACGTGAGAGATGGAAGATGATGATGATTTAGGGGCAGATAAGCTTGAAAGAAAAGAGAGAATCTCACGGTAGGCAGGCTGAATCATGGGATAGCGTTGGAGGACTCTACTATCCCTATCCTCTACAGAGACAGGAAATCAAGACGGGGGATCGGAAAGCATGGCGTTCCTCTGTGTACAGAACAAGGATTATTAATTTACTGGCCCATAACAAATGAAGAGGATGCTGGATTTACGCGTGCTACAATGTCTCCAGTCAAACCGTTCCTTTGTAAAGCCAGGTACTAGTTTTTGAGCAACAGCATTACAGAAGGATAAATGTAGAACAGATGTAAGGTATAAAATACAACATGATCAAAGCGCGGGCGCTCAAGACAGATACGCCGGCAAATGATGATGAATGGGTCTCCACTGAATTGTAAGCAGCACACAAATGTAGCGAAGTGGAGGGGAGGGAGGGAGACACTGGCCGAGGATAGGGGAGAGGGGTTCGAGTAGTAGAAGAGTGAAGGACTGGGGGAGTGGACACCAGAGAGGGGGAAAACAATGTTGGACCACATCGTGGATGATCTTCAACAGAAGGCCCTGGAGATTAAGTTCCTACAGGAGGAATCACAGCTTGGACAATGTGTAATTGATTTCGCCAACAGCTCCGAGATCACCCCTGTGATCCCTTGGATAGCCTTTCTTGTGAAAGTTTGTCTTTCTCCCCGGCTTGGCTTCCAGCACAGCCCCGCGACTGCATGACATCATCAGTCAACGGAGCAGAGCACATTTTTACCTTTATCTTTGAAAGATATATTGTCCATGTGTTAGGAAACGCTGGGAAGGATCAAACGCTGACGCAGTGTTCTGGTGCAAAATTAAATTGAAACATGGTTTCACTACAGAAAAAGAATCTGCTTATTTCAAGCTAGATTCTGTTACATACCTGACCTATTCTCACGTACACTATTAAACTTGACTTGTCTTTTTTCTGTCTCTTGTTTTTCCATAGCAAAACTTTAAAGGGCTATTGTTATACTGTACATGCCAGGTGAGGAGCAGAGAAAGAGTGAAGTATAGATAACATGTGTTTGATATTATAATACTACATACTGTCAACATAAAAACTGGATTATTATATGAATTACCATAATTACCACACACACACACACACACACACACACACACACACACACACACACACACACACACACACACACACACACACACACACACACACACACACACACACACACACACACACACACACACACACACACACACACACACACACACACACACACACACACACACACACACACACACACACACACACACACACACACACACACACAAACCCTCACTGAAACCAAAAAACCTCTTGATTCTCATGAGTGTGTGTCCGGGATGATCATTGACTGGTGTGAGGCGTCACGCTCAGAGGGAAACCAGACAGAAGGACACATGTTTGAGCACTCAGTAATGAACTGTGACCAGGGTGCAGCTATGAGGCAGGCCCAGGCTGAGGGGGCTCACGGGGCATTATTAGGCCTGACAGTAGGGGGTTGCTGTGATAATTTGATGTGAACTGGCTTGATAAATCACTGTGCCATTACTCTGGCTTTAGTATCTGTTTATGCCTCTACAAATTGAAACCCCGCTGGCACAGGACTAAGGCACCGCAACTCTCCGGCCCCCTGACGATTAGTTCAAGGTTGGGAGAGTTTAGCCCGCCGGCCCCCATTGGCCATCCTCCTCTCTGTGTTTTGTCTCCCCCTCTAAGGGAGAGAAGCAGGGACATGTGTAAGCAATAAAGCCAAAAGGCTGCCTCCTACCACAGGCTGAGGTAAAGGAATGCAGAACCAAACTATAAAATAATAATGGACACTGGGGCAGGGGGCATGGGGATTGAGGTGGGGTGGAGGGGGGCACTAGAGACAGCCACATCTGTAAAGGTGGTGGGTCGGGGGTGGTGGAGGTGGAGGTGGAGGGAGGGGTGAAGAGGGGGTTAGGGGTCCTGAAGCGGTGCCCTCCCCTGACCCCCAGACGCCACGTTAAAGGCAGGGCGTAGCAAGCGAGCGGCCAGGCTGGCAGCAGATCAAAAGGCTGACAGATGAAGGGCAAAGGGCAGGTTGACCTGGGCGCTAAGCTGGGGCTAAGCCTCTTAAAGTTAGAGGAGAGAAAGGTGGAGAGGGAGAGAGAGAGAGAGAAAGAAAGAGAGAGCGGTGATGGCAGTAGCGAGAGTAGGACCGAGAGGGAGAGAGAAAGGGGAGGGAGAGTTGTTAGAGAGAGAGTGAGAGAGAGGGGTGGGAGCGAGAGAGCAAAAACAAGAATATAATTCTATGAAATAATCAAAGGGATGAAATAAAAGCAATGCATGTAAACAGTAAATACAGACACAGGAGTCAGATGAGATAACATTAGGTACTTGTGTGGAATCATGGTGGGAAGAGGCCCTTCTCATGTGAAGCTAATAAATCAACATCCCCAAAGCCTGTTTCAAGCAGCTTTTCATAATCACCAGAAATAAACTACAATCAGGAAAATAAGACAGACAGTTAGAGTCCTAAGGCATTTATCCGCTTTAAACATTTTCCCTTAGAAGCCACCAACTTCTCATCGGCTTGTCAACACACTGACACCATTCTTTCAAATGAAACGCTAATGTGCTGATCTGAGCACAGCGGCGGTAGTATCTGTTCACCAAATCTGAGATTTGATCAAACCATTCAGTACATTCAACTCAGTGTACACCTCGGCAAAATAAATGGAAATCATCACTAGTATTCACATAAGAAGGCTACAAACACAGCCAAGCTGCTTACCACAAACAGAACTATTGACAAAGCAAAGCAAACATTTTTGGTGGGGGGTTAGACAGGAATGAAGGAATGAAGAAAGTACAAGTACAACTGATCGCTTTAGAGGAAACAGACATATCCCACAATGCAACAGGGGACAGGAAATGCCTACTGAGAGGGTAGTGCTCTCCCCCCATCTCTCTCGGACCCCGTAAGGAAATGCATGAAATTAATAGTGACATCATGTTGCTTGGTCAACAAACGCAGGTTGATTGATGAAGACGAACGGCCGGGGTGATGGCCAGTTGTTGGCTTTCCCCGGGAGATGCCATTTCCAGCCGGCCCCTACTCTACTTCCAGCTGGTGTAAAGGATATGGGCTCTGTCCTGACCAGCCCGCTCCAATGCCACCCCTGTCAATCAAACAGTCAGACAAGGTTTTTTTTCAGGACTCAGGGAGAGGCCTCTATAAAAACACATCCATTTAGATATGGTACTCTAAGAAAACGGTGACAGTTGAAAGGTAGGAATTCACTCTTTATGTTTGTTGTGATTATTTACGTATCTAGTATTTGACATATTCTAATGAGACCGTGTTGCTAGTACTTACAAAATACAGTATGTTACTATTTGTTGATTCCAGCTTATTCTAACATAATAATAGAAATGTAAAATATGATCATATATCCACTATTTATTTACATATGTATTTTATGTTTTCTATTACTTCATATAATAACACAGCTCGTGTTTGCGTTTTACATTAAAAAAAAATATATATCACATTCCCCTGAAGGTGATGCTGTATTCCAAGATTAAATAAAAAAGAACAATTCCTGGAATTTGTCCATTTATATCAAATTCTATGCAACTGTTGAGAGAAAAGTAACTTTTATTTAATAAATATTTATTTAATAAATACATATGTTCTGTATAGTGTTGTGAGAATAAAAAGTAAGAGTACAGATTCAAAGCAACCTCTTGCAGCCATGATGTATGAAGCAACAGAGCTGTGATAAAGAACTAACACCGCAGACCTCATAATAAGGTCGCAGCACCTTCTGACACAGCCATATTGGATTTCATACGCAAGAAGTGATGCAAAGGCAGCCATTTTGTTTCATGAAAGCCAAAAGGCTATCGGCTATCACACTAATAAAAAACAATCGTAAAAACATGAATGCTAAACTTAAGTACTGATAAACATTACACTTCAGAGTTATTCAGAGTTATTCGGCTGTAGGGCTCGTGTCGGTGGTACACAGCACCTTAAAGTGGTTAAATGCCTCATCTTTAAACATGGCCAAAGCCATTGTAGAAGGGAAAGTGAATGTATCCAGTGGAGAGGAAATGTCAAGCTCTGGCAATAGGAGAGCGCTAACCTATGTGAATGAGGTCAGGCACGTCCGTGTGACAAGTGGGGATAAGGCCGGAGAGAGAGCTGTGTGCTGTCTGTCAGAGGCCTTACAAGATGTGTTATGATGGGAAAATCTGTGCCACGGTGTGCTGCTTGTGTGCGACTCGCACTAAACTGTGCCGCCATCTGCTTGGAGACCTTACCAAATCACGAGACAACAGTGACCGAGACACACACACTCAAGATGGTCGCCTGACACCAACACAGCAACACAGAGAGCTGAGCTGCTACTCTGCTTCTCAAGGAGTCAGGGCTGAAATATGGAACTGCTTTAGGTGGGACATGACACAAACATGGGAGCTTCTGGGAGATTGACAGTTCAGTTCGCACTTCCTTGGCCCAAACAGGATATTGCACGTACAGACTTCCTGTATAAGACTTTATTAAACCAAGCTACATTTTGTTTACGAAGAGAAGCAAAGTAAAGTCAGACGCTGGTCGCTGGCAATAAATTAAGAGTAGTTTAGGAAAGCAAAGGAGCAGACTGGCCCTTCATGTTGACGTGTCCACATGGTGTATGAGGAGATGAGTGGACTGGTCCCTCAGGTATAGGCTTTTCTCAGTTGTAGTTTCATGGACAAATAACAGAAATCTGAGCATCAGATGGAGGTTTTTGGCTCTTCAGAGCTGAGTGAGAGTGGGAACCCCAGAGCAGCACAAGAGGCAGTCCTTCATAAGAGGATACTGTTTCTCCACACTTGGCACTGAGATAAAAGCAGCCTCGCTCTAACACTGAAGTACGCACACACACGGATACACACAAACACACACACACACACACACACACACACACACACACACACACACACACACACACACACACACACACACACACACACACACACACACACCCACACACACACACACACACACACACACACACACACACACACACACACACACACACACACACACACACACACACACACACACACACACACACACACACACACACACACACACACACACACACACACACACACACACACACACACACACACACACACACACACACACACACACACACACACTGCAGAGGAGACAGCAAAAACAACTTTCTGTCGACAGGAATAAGAAAAATAATCCCTGAGAAGACAGGGCTGCATGAGAAAGAGCGAGACAAAGGCCTTCACTCTGTCAGAACTGATCTATCAGTAGAGCAACAATATGTAAGTGAGAACCATAGGAACATCACTGTCCTCTGCATGAGAGAAGGGGACAGAGATGGAGAGAGCCTGCAGAGAGCCAAGGAAAGCAGCAGTCAAACCCTCTCCAACTACGGGGACATCACAGGGTTTACTAGGGCCAAATGTCTCTGTGGTGTGTACAACAGTCTGGGGAATGGAAGGGTAAAAAGGAGGGCTAGAATGAGCTCTCAGTACTTTACAAGAGGCCTCAGAGAGCAAATGGGATATTTGGGAATAGGAATCAGTGGCCCAGAGGCCTAGGCTTTGCCAGAATGACACACAGAGGAGAGAGAGAGAGGGATAGAGAGAGAGAGAAAGAGAGAGAAAGAAAGTTTGAAAGACAAAATGGATAGCATGAGAGAAGAGAGAGAGAGTTAGTCAGCTAGTGAGTGAGGGCCAGATTACCCCTAGCGGCCTCAGGGGCCACACTCCAGAGGAGAAGATAAAAGGGCTTTATTAATAGCATTCAGATTTACATGCACTAAGTGGATGTTTATGTTGGAATTTGCTTCTTATGTGTGAACATCCAACGACTGTAAACAGTGCCATTCAAGTCCCATTTCCTTTACATCAGTGATTTTGTTTCAACTCGGCCAACTAGGCGGCCAGGAGTTTGAAAACATAATTTGGGCATTATCTTTTAAGTGGTTCCACGGTTAGGGCTCCCCAGGGCGGTAATCAAGGAGCCACAGTGTGCCCTTCCTCCTCTGCCTCTTCACATTACACTGGCTTCTCCATAAGCACTGGGAAGGCCCAGGGAGAGGGCCACCCCTGCAGTGGAGAGTGGAGTACTAGTGGTGTCAGGGAGAGGCAGAGGTCCAACCGTACAGAGTGGAGCTAGCATAGCCTATGTTAGCACTAGTGTTTTAGCGTAGCGTTAGCGCCATAGCCTAGCACAGCTAAAACTGATGTTACTCCACCACTAAGGGCTACCTCTGACATCCCCATGGCTGTTTAGCATCAAGGAGTGGAGGTTTTCATCAAGATAATTTCTTGGAAATGTATGTGTGCATAAAAAAAAGGAATCCTGAAAATCAAGTGTAGTACAAGAACCTCCTAATGTATTTCTGGATGAAATCATTGGGTGGAAATGTATTGATTAGAACATATTTAATGTGTCTCTAAGATTATGACCAAGGTGGGTTGATGGCTCCACATCGTGGGTCAACTTTAGGGAGCCCCTCATCGACTGGGCCAGAGGGGGGAGACAGTGGGGCGGAGTGGGAGAGTGTTGTCGCATGTAGAACACGCCCCTACCCTGCCCTCCCGTAGCCCCTCCCTCCCAATGTTTTTTATAGACAGATATAAAATGAACAACAGACAGGAACAGTAATGGTGAGAGAGACAGGCTGCTTCCAACACAAATTTCCAATTTGAGGTCAGCTGTATGCTCCAATAAAAGTTTACAGCCACGCTTAAAGAAGAGCTGTCACTTTACAAGAAACTAACTTTCCTAATTAATCATCACATTATTATCCCTGGCTCTTCTGAGGCAGCCTCCAGCTTGATGCATGCCGCTATTAAACAGAGGAAAAGGCAATGCCAACCTAATGGCTATTGACATAAATCAATAAAAGACTGCAGTGAAGTTTTCCTCGCTGGGCCGACTAATAAGAAGACTGTAAAAAGCACAATGAGCACCAAAGAGAAGTGACCTGGCTTTAGCATTAAACTTTATACTACCCTACTGCTCATGTTAAATATGTAACGTGTGAAAATGTGTAGTGGGAGCCGTGGTGGAGCAGTGGCTGGCAGGAGGGGGGAGTTATTGCTAATAGAGTTACTTCAGCCGATGGTTGGTAGGGTTGTGTAGCGATCCTAGCCCAGTGTGTGTGTGTGTGTGTGTGTGTGTGTGTGTGTGTGTGTGTGTGTGTGTGTGTGTGTGTGTGTGTGTGTGTGTGTGTGTGTGTGTGTGTGTGTGTGTGTGTGTGTGTGTGTGTGTGTGTGTGTGTGTGTGTGTGTGTGTGTTAGTCAGCCCGGGCAGACTAACACACAGTAGTGACATGGACAAGAGGAGCTGTGGTGCTAACAGACTGGCTGACACAACCCTCATGGTCAGGATTCCAGCTCTGAGTGTTCTCTAAGTGTTTAAGGACACAAAGGCTTTGTTCTCCTAACCTTCAAAGGGTTCATGCAGCTATTTGGAGAATGTCCGATTCCAAACCACTATATATAGAGGAAGTGATGGATGAAGAGTAGGGGACATGTATGAGGTCATAGTTAGAATGGGGACCGGAGTGACAGGGTTGAACAGGGCTCATGCCCACTCCCCCTCAGGTGGTGACAGAACAGGAAAGAGGTCTGATCTGACAGTGAGGGGTCAGTGACAGGTTTCTGAGAAGAAAGGTAGACTATCCAGAAAACATCCACCTACCACAAAGCAGCCTAAATCACCTTCAGAAAAATTATCGTAGACAAACCAATTAACCTCACCACAAAATGCCAGGCCTTAGAGAAAATTAACTTTATCTGTTTAAGGCTTCTCCCTCAGCCCCTGTACAAACACACACACACACACACACACACACACACACACACACACACACACACACACACACACACACACACACACACACACACACACACACACACACACACACACACACACACACACACACACACACACACACACACACACACACAGGTTATGCTCCCTGTAACGTAACATAACATATGAGTCCTCCTACCAGATAATATCAGTGGGAGATTAGGCTCTCGTATCAGAGATTAGGCTCTCGTTAAATTTGTTTTCTCTCATTTGAGCCTCTGTGGGGATTGTCCCCTAGGTTTGGTCCCGTGGCCCCGGTTGGCCCCCAGGCCTGGGCTTAATGTCATTAGTGGTGTTTTGTTGACAGCGGGCCGTGGTAAATGAGGCCCTGCTTTAATCAGAGGCATGCCAGCAGAGCCGGTGTCACAGTTCCCCTGTGTCTCCCAGGTGAAAGATGAGCAGGGGAGAAGAGGGAGAAGAGGTGTCGATTAAAACAACTCCACAAGGGTTCCCTCCCTAAACCACCACTTCCTCCACTCTCACCTTCAACACCAGCCATTAGGATGGTAGACACACACACGTACACGCAGCCTGTGAGGGGCTGACAGTGAGGGGCATAATGAATCAGTCTAAGATCATCCAACCACTGCAGAGCAAGAGGGGGGTTTGTCCAGAGGGAATATAGACATGTTTTGTTTTTCGTATATATTTATTTACAGCAAACATCAAGGATAGCCTAGCCTATAGCCTGCAAAATATGAATGACTGAGTATACTGTAGGGGCGAGGATAAGTACAACAGTGGTTGTAGTGAATAGACTCAGCAGTGATGCTGAGAAACTCATTTCAAGCACACTGTGTGGTGAAACTTCTCTCTCTCCCTCCATCTCCCTCTCCCTTCCCTCATCTCTCTCTCCGTGCCTCCATCTCTCTCTCTCCCTCCATCTCTCTCTCTCCCTCCATCTCAATGCCATACAACACTCCTTCCGTGGCCTCCAACTGCTCTTAAACGCTAGTAAAACCAAATGCATGCCTTTCAACCGTTCGCTGCCTGCACCCGCCCACCCGACTAGCATCACTACTCTGGACGGACTTAGAATATGTGGACAACTACAAATACCTAGGTGTCTGGCTAGACTGTAAACTCTCCTTCCAGACTCATATTAAACATCTCCAATCCAAAATCAAATCTAGAATCGGCTTCCTATTTCGCAACAAAACCTCCTTCACTCACGCCGCCAAACATATCCTGGTAAGACTGACTATCCTACCGATCCTCGATTTCGGCGATGTAATTTACAAAATAGCTTCCAATACTTTACTCAGCAAACTGGATTCAGTCTATCACAGTGCCATCTGTTTTGCCACCAAAGCCCCTTATACCACCCACCACTGCGACCTGTATGCTCTAGTCAGCTGGCCCTCGCCACATATTCGTCGCCAAACCCACTGGCTCCAGGTCATCTATTACTCTATGCTAGGTAAAGCTCCGCCTTATTTCAGCTCACTGGTCATGATAACAACACCCACCCGTAGGACACACTCCACCAGGTATATCTCACTGGTCATCCCCAAAGCCAAAACCTGCTTTGGCCGCCTTTCCTTCCAGTTCTCTGCTGCCAATGACTGGAACGAATTGCAAACATCGCTGAAGCTGGAGACTTATATTTCCCTCACTAACTTTAAACATCAGCTATCTGAGCAGCTAACCGATCGCTGCAGCTGTACATAGCCCATCTGTAAATAGCCCACCCAATCTACCTACCTCATCCCCATATTGTTTTTATTTACTTTTCAGCTCTTTTGCACACCAGTATTTCTACTTGCACATCACCATCTGCTCATCATCATCTGCTCATCTATCACTCCAGTGTTAATCTGCTAAATTGTAATTACTTCGCTACTATGGCTTTTTTATTGCCTTGCCTCCTCACGCCATTTGCACACACTGTATATAGACCTTGTTTTAAATTTAATCTAGACCTTATTTTAAATTCTATTGTGTTATTGACTGTATGCTTGTTTATTCCATGTGTAACTCGGTGTTGTTGTTTGTGTCGCACTGCTTTGCTTTATCTTGGCCAGGTCGGAGTTGTAAATGAGAAACGGTTCTCAACTGTCTTACCTGGTTAAATAAAGGTGAAATAAAAATAAATATAAAAATAAATAAAATCTCCTTCTCCCACCTTCCATCTCTCTCTCCCTCCCTTGATCTCCCTCTCCATGCCTCCATCTCTCTCTCTCTCTCTCCCTCCATCTCTCTCTCTCTCCCTCCATCTCTCTCTCTCTCCCTCCATCTCCCTCTGCCACCTTCCATCTGTCTCTCCCTCCCTTGATCTCCCTCTCCGTGCCTCCATCTCTCTCTCCCTCCATCTCTCTCTCTCTCTCCATCTCTCTCTCTCCCTCCATCTCTCTCTCTCCCTCCATCTCCCTCTGCCACCTTCCATCTGTCTCTCCCTCCCTTGATCTCCCTCTCCGTGCCTCCATCTCTCTCTCCCTCCATCTCTCTCTCTCTCTCCATCTCTCTCTCTCCCTCCATCTCTCTCTCTCTCCCTCCATCTCCCTCTGCCACCTTCCATCTGTCTCTCCCTCCCTTGATCTCCCTCTCCGTGCCTCCATCTCTCTCTCTCTCCCTCCATCTCTCTCTCTCTCCCTCCATCTCTCTCTCTCTCCCTCCATCTCCCTCTCTCTCCCTCCATCTCTCTCTCCCTCCATCTCTCTCTCTCTCCCTCCATTTCTCTCTCTCCCTCCATCTCTCTCTCTCTCTCTCCCTCCCTCCAACTCTCTCTCTCTCCCTCCATCTCTCTCTCTCTCTCCCTCCATCTCTCTCTCTCCCTCCATCTCTCTCTCTCTCCTTCCATCTCTCTCTCCCTCCATCTCCCGCTCTCTCCCTCCATCTCTCTCTCTCTCTCTCCATCTCCCTCTGCCACCTTCCATCTGTCTCTCCCTCCCTTGATCTCCCTCTCCGTGCCTCCATCTCTCTCTTTCTCCATCTCTCTCTCTCTCCCTCCATCTCTCTCTCTCCCTCCATCTCTCTCTCTCTCCCTCCATCTCCCTCTGCCACCTTCCATCTGTCTCTCTCTCTGTCTCCCTCTCCCTCCCTCCATCTCTCTCTCACTCCCTTCATCTCCCTCCCCCTCGCTCTCTCATTATATATCTCCTAGTCCTCCATGCTCATTGAGCCCAGTACAGGGAAGAGACAAACAGTGTCTCGGCAGCATTATTTACCCAGAAGTCAAATCTGCCACACATGCTTCCTGCTCCCTTGAAGTGAGACATATTTCTGGGGATCAGCTGGAGGGGACCTGATACAGAGAGGAGGCTGAGGAGGGTCCCTGGCCTGGCCACTGTTGGAATAACACCTCCATGCTGTTTCCACCCAGCACTGACCCAGTCCCCTGCCTGATGCTCAGGCCTGGAATAGGGCTTTGGTGGCTAGGGATGGCTGGGATTTGATGGCGAGAGCTAGACTACATGACCAAAAGTATATGGACACCTGCTCGTCGAACATCTCATTCCAAAATCATGGGCATTAATATGGATTTGGACCCTCCTTTGCTGCTATAATAGCCTCTACTCTTCTGGGAAGGCTTTCCACTAGATGTTGGAACATTGCTGCGGGGACTTATTTCCATTCAGCCACAAGAGCATTAGTGAGTTCGGGCACTTATGTTGGGTGATTAGGCCTGGCTCTCACTCGGACTTCCAATCATCCCAAAGGTGTTCGTTGGGGTTGAGGTCAGGTCGCTGTGCAGGCCAGTCAAGTTCTTCCACACCGACCTCTACAAACCATTTATGTATGGTCCTCTCTTTGTGCATGGGGGCATTGTCATGCTGAAACAGGAAAGGGCCTTCCCCAAACTGTTGCCACAAAGTTGTAAGCAGAGAATTGTCTAGAATGTCATTGTATGCTGTAGCGTTAAGATTTCCCTTCACTGGAACGAAGGGGCTTAGCCCGAACCATGAAAAACAGCCCCAGACCTTTATTCCTCCACCAAACCTTACAGTTGGCATCCGCAACCTAGATCCGTCCGTCTGACTACCAGATAGTAAAGCGTGATTCATCACTCCAGAGAACACATTTCTGCTGCTCCAGAGTCCAAAGGTGGCGATTTTTACGCCAAACCACCCGACCCTGGTCTGCTCGGCCATGGAAAACCATTTCATGAAGATCCCAACGAACAGTTCTTGTGCTGACGTTGCTTCCAGAGGCAGTTTGAAACTCGGTATTGAATGTTGCAACTGAGAACAGACAATTTTTACACACTACACACTACACTACACGCAGGCGGCCCTACTTTGAGACTGAGCTGTTGATGCTCCTAGACGTTTCCACTTCACAATAACAGCACTTACAGTTGACCGGGATAGATCTAGCAGGGCAAAAATTTTACGAACTGACTTGTTGGAAAGGTGGCATCATATGACGATGTCTCGTTGAAAGTCACTAAGCTCTTCAGTAAAGCCATTCTACTGCCAATGTTTGTCTATGGAGATTGCATGAAGGCAACGGGTGTGGCTGAAATAGCCGAATCCACAAATTTGAAGGGGTGTCCACATACTTTTGTATATATATATGTATCTACTCTGCCTGAGAAGATGAGAAAAGAGTGGGGGTGAAAACCATGGGGCATCCTCTCTCCCCTCTACCATGACAACTCTGCATGGGCCTCTGAGGCAAATGAAGTGGAGGGGAAGAACAACATGAAGGAGGGGGACACAAAGGAGAGATGGCGAGGCTGTGGGGAGGATGGGGGAGGAAGGGGAGGAAGACCCTCCTAGATCCCTATAGCACACAGAGAAGAGAGACAGGGGGCTGGCCCTTTCAAACCAGCAGTGTGTCAATCAGACCAGCCCACGTTAACAATGTTAAGACAGGGCAACTAGGGCTAACGTCCACCCCATAGTGTCAACCCCCCACGCTAGCACCTCCCAGCCTCCACACCTCCCTCAGCCCTCTTGTGACCACATGAATCTGCCTAGTGACAGCCCGCCATCCTGTAATTTGCCAATTTGCACGCATGTCAGAAAGCCAGACCATAGTGAATTAGAGAAACACAGGGGGGAAAGGAGCAAAGAGGAGCAGAGAGATCCACAACAGAAAAGAGGAGAATGGAAATGACTGGAGGAGAGATGATGGGATTAAGTGCACTTTGAATGAAAGCTGTTTTTACTCTGTGTGTGTGTGTGTGTGTGTGTGTGTGTGTGTGTGTGTGTGTGTGTGTGTGTGTGTGTGTGTGTGTGTGTGTGTGTGTGTGTGTGTGTGTGTGTGTGTGTGTGTGTGTGTGTGTGTGTGTGTGTGTGTGTGTGTGTGTGCATGTGTGTGCGCGTGTGTGTGCGCGTGTGTGTGTGACTCGCTGTCCAGATGCCAACCTTGACTCCCATGATTCTAGTCTCTCCAAAGCCTAGTGGGCCCTGTGTCTGTCACACACACATTATAGTCATGACCGTGTGTGTGTGTGTGTGTGTGTGTGTGCGTGCGTGCGTGCGTGCGTGCGTGCGTGCGTGTGTGCGTGTGTGCGTGCGTGTGTGTGTGTGTGTGTGTGTGTGTGTATCCACTCTGACAGCAGCACCACGTGTGCCATCCATCTTGCTGTGGGCAGGAGTCAGGGAAGTTGAACAATTCTATCTGCTGAGGGGAGAACGGGGGATAAGGGCGATTATGCGTGGCTGAGGCATTCATCTTACAGCATTATCAACACCTTGCTGCTGCAATCGGTCTCCGTTTCAATCCAGCAGGCCACAAATATCTCCTCTCCCCCACATTTAACTCAAACTTCCACCCATCGTTGAGGGTTAGTGTCGAGAATTCGTCGTAATTAGCTTTAGGCACTGAAACGCTAACCCACCCTTATGGTGACATGGGGACTCTGAACCAAAAAATGCCTGATCTCGTACTTTCCACACTTGCACATATACACCCATGAAACCTGTCTACATCTCTATCAGGGACCCAGCCAAGCTTGTCTCCTCCCTGCTGGTGAGAACCATAAAGGAGCAAAAGACCAGAAATACATTTTCTGGATAGTTGGCAGCAAATGTTCCATAACGGTCAGGCTGGGCAACTTTCTAAATTGTATTTATATTTGATGAATATAAAAACGTGAATAAAAGAGGATGGTGTACACACAACACACACCCTAAGGAGGGCTAAGATTGCAAATCCTGTCGCATAAGGCAAAATGGGAAGCAACAGATGTGGTGCCTTACAGCCTCTTACAGCCCCAGCCCACACAAACACATGTTAGTTACCAAAATAAACACGCCACATAATCAGTCTGCGCTTATACACAAAAATAACAACAAGACAGCCCTTATAAACTCTCCCCGAAAACCACATTCACATACAGCCAACCTTATGAAGCCCAGAATATTATTATGATCATGGTGTCAGTTGGGAATAGTTCAGTGGTGCCTTTGTCTGCCCTTTACACTTGTCCTGCACAACGTTTATGTTCTTAAACAGTCCCCATCAATGATTAACATGTGAAAGAGCTCCTCTCGACTGCCTGAGTGCCTTCAACCAGCCGTGAAAGTGAAAATGAGAGCCAATTCTGTTAAACACTTTACATTATGCCGGCTATTTACCACACTGTTGTACCTTTTAGAGTGGCCCTTTAATGTCACACAAAGTAATCTAGCCTGGGGTATAGTTCACCGGTTCCTTCTACAACCACAGGCCCTACGATCTGTCTTACGTAACAGAACCCACCAAGCTTGAGATGTTAGTAGAGTGGGCTAGAAGAACAGTGGGTTTGCTTGTGGCTTTTTAAAAGTTGTGTTATTTACACTAGGGTCAAGAGGTCGTGTGGATACGGAGAATGTGACTGGTTCAGATTGGGGTGTAATTGGTGCTTTGTGTTTGGGCTCGACTAGTGGTAGAACAGTTAGCCTCACACAGAGCCTCCACAACTTTTCCTCCACAGACAACCTTAATGTAAATATCAAATGTAAATATAATAAACCAACCTATGAGCTTCTCTCTTCTTCAGATGTTTGATCCCTCTGTCCTGACCATAAGTGTTTCTACCCTGTCCTGACCATAAGTGTTTCTACCCTGTCCTGACCATAAGTGTTTCTACCCTGTCCTGACCATAAGTGTTTCTACTCTGTCCTGACCATAAGTGTTTCTACCCTGTCCTGACCATAAGTGTTTCTACCCTGTCCTGACCATAAGTGTTTCTACCCTGTCCTGACCATAAGTGTTACTACCCTGTCCTGACCATAAGTGTTTCTACTCTGTCCTGACCATAAGTGTTTCTACCCTGTCCTGACCATAAGTGTTTCTACCCTGTCCTGACCATAAGTGTTTCTACCCTGTCCTGACCATAAGTGTTTCTACCCTGTCCTGACCATAAGTGTTTCTACTCTGTCCTGACCATAAGTGTTTCTACCCTGTCCTGACCATAAGTGTTTCTACCCTGTCCTGACCATAAGTGTTTCTACCCTGTCCTGACCATAAGTGTTTCTACCCTGTCCTGACCATAAGTGTTTCTACCCTGTCCTGACCATAAGTGTTTCTACTCTGTCCTGACCATAAGTGTTTCTACCCTGTCCTGACCATAAGTGTTTCTACTCTGTCCTGACCATAAGTGTTTCTACCCTGTCCTGACCATAAGTGTTTCTACCCTGTCCTGACCATAAGTGTTTCTACCCTGTCCTGACCATAAGTGTTTCTACCCTGTCCTGACCATAAGTGTTTCTACCCTGTCCTGACCATAAGTGTTTCTACTCTGTCCTGACCATAAGTGTTACTACTCTGTCCTGACCATAAGTGTTTCTACTCTGTCCTGACCATAAGTGTTTCTACTCTGTCCTGACCATAAGTGTTACTACTCTGTCCTGACCATAAGTGTTTCTACTCTGTCCTGACCATAAGTGTTTCTACCCTGTCCTGACCATAAGTGTTTCTACTCTGTCCTGACCATAAGTGTTGCTACTCTGTCCTGACCATAAGTGTTTCTAATCTGTCCTGACCATAAGTGTTTCTACTCTGTCCTGACCATAAGTGTTTCTACCCTGTCCTGACCATAAGTGTTTCTACCCTGTCCTGACCATAAGTGTTTCTATTCTGTCCTGACCATAAGTGTTTCTACCCTGTCCTGACCATAAGTGTTTCTATTCTGTCCTGACCATAAGTGTTTCTACCCTGTCCTGACCATAAGTGTTTCTACTCTGTCCTGACCATAAGTGTTTCTACCCTGTCCTGACCATAAGTGTTTCTACTCTGTCCTGACCATAAGTGTTTCTACCCTGTCCTGACCATAAGTGTTTCTACTCTGTCCTGACCATAAGTGTTTCTACCCTGTCCTGACCATAAGTGTTTCTACTCTGTCCTGACCATAAGTGTTTCTACTCTGTCCTGACCATAAGTGTTTCTACCCTGTCCTGACCATAAGTGTTTCTACTCTGTCCTGACCATAAGTGTTTCTACTCTGTCCTGACCATAAGTGTTTCTACTCTGTCCTGACCATAAGTGTTTCTACTCTGTCCTGACCATAAGTGTTTCTACCCTGTCCTGACCATAAGTGTTTCTATTCTGTCCTGACCATAAGTGTTTCTATTCTGTCCTGACCATAAGTGTTTCTACTCTGTCCTGACCATAAGTGTTACTACTCTGTCCTGACCATAAGTGTTACTACTCTGTCCTGACCATAAGTGTTTCTACTCTGTCCTGACCATAAGTGTTTCTACCCTGTCCTGACCATAAGTGTTTCTATTCTGTCCTGACCATAAGTGTTTCTACTCTGTCCTGACCATAAGTGTTTCTACTCTGTCCTGACCATAAGTGTTTCTACCCTGTCCTGACCATAAGTGTTTCTACTCTGTCCTGACCATAAGTGTTTCTACTCTGTCCTGACCATAAGTGTTTCTACTCTGTCCTGACCATAAGTGTTTCTACTCTGTCCTGACCATAAGTGTTTCTACTCTGTCCTGACCATAAGTGTTTCTACTCTGTCCTGACCATAAGTGTTTCTACTCTGTCCTGACCATAAGTGTTTCTACCCTGTCCTGACCATAAGTGTTTCTACTCTGTCCTGACCATAAGTGTTTCTACCCTGTCCTGACCATAAGTGTTACTACTCTGTCCTGACCATAAGTGTTTCTACTCTGTCCTGACCATAAGTGTTTCTACCCTGTCCTGACCATAAGTGTTACTACTCTGTCCTGACCATAAGTGTTTCTACTCTGTCCTGACCATAAGTGTTTCTACCCTGTCCTGACCATAAGTGTTACTACTCTGTCCTGACCATAAGTGTTTCTACTCTGTCCTGACCATAAGTGTTTCTACCCTGTCCTGACCATAAGTGTTTCTACTCTGTCCTGACCATAAGTGTTTCTACTCTGTCCTGACCATAAGTGTTTCTACTCTGTCCTGACCATAAGTGTTTCTACCCTGTCCTGACCATAAGTGTTACTACTCTGTCCTGACCATAAGTGTTTCTACTCTGTCCTGACCATAAGTGTTACTACTCTGTCCTGACCATAAGTGTTACTACTCTGTCCTGACCATAAGTGTTTCTACTCTGTCCTGACCATAAGTGTTTCTACTCTGTCCTGACCATAAGTGTTTCTACTCTGTCCTGACCATAAGTGTTACTACTCTGTCCTGACCATAAGTGTTTCTACTCTGTCCTGACCATAAGTGTTTCTACTCTGTCCTGACCATAAGTGTTACTACTCTGTCCTGACCATAAGTGTTTCTACTCTGTCCTGACCATAAGTGTTTCTACTCTGTCCTGACCATAAGTGTTTCTACTCTGTCCTGACCATAAGTGTTTCTACCCTGTCCTGACCATAAGTGTTTCTACTCTGTCCTGACCATAAGTGTTTCTACTCTGTCCTGACCATAAGTGTTTCTACTCTGTCCTGACCATAAGTGTTTCTACTCTGTCCTGACCATAAGTGTTACTACTCTGTCCTGACCATAAGTGTTTCTACTCTGTCCTGACCATAAGTGTTACTACTCTGTCCTGACCATAAGTGTTTCTACTCTGTCCTGACCATAAGTGTTTCTACTCTGTCCTGACCATAAGTGTTTCTACTCTGTCCTGACCATAAGTGTTTCTACTCTGTCCTGACCATAAGTGTTTCTACTCTGTCCTGACCATAAGTGTTTCTACTCTGTCCTGACCATAAGTGTTTCTACTCTGTCCTGACCATAAGTGTTTCTACTCTGTCCTGACCATAAGTGTTTCTACTCTGTCCTGACCATAAGTGTTTCTACTCTGTCCTGACCATAAGTGTTACTCCTCTGTCCTGACCATAAGTGTTTCTACCCTGTCCTGACCATAAGTGTTTCTACCCTGTCCTGACCATAAGTGTTTCTACTCTGTCCTGACCATAAGTGTTTCTACCCTGTCCTGACCATAAGTGTTTCTACTCTGTCCTGACCATAAGTGTTACTACCCTGTCCTGACCATAAGTGTTTCTACTCTGTCCTGACCATAAGTGTTTCTACCCTGTCCTGACCATAAGTGTTTCTACTCTGTCCTGACCATAAGTGTTTCTACTCTGTCCTGACCATAAGTGTTTCTACTCTGTCCTGACCATAAGTGTTTCTACTCTGTCCTGACCATAAGTGTTTCTACCCTGTCCTGACCATAAGTGTTACTACCCTGTCCTGACCATAAGTGTTTCTACCCTGTCCTGACCATAAGTGTTTCTACCCTGTCCTGACCATAAGTGTTTCTACTCTGTCCTGACCATAAGTGTTACTACTCTGTACTGACCATAAGTGTTTCTACCCTGTCCTGACCATAAGTGTTACTACCCTGTCCTGACCATAAGTGTTTCTACTCTGTCCTGACCATAAGTGTTACTACTCTGTCCTGACCATAAGTGTTTCTACCCTGTCCTGACCATAAGTGTTACTACTCTGTCCTGACCATAAGTGTTTCTACTCTGTCCTGACCATAAGTGTTTCTACCCTGTCCTGACCATAAGTGTTTCTACTCTGTCCTGACCATACGTGTTTCTACCCTGTCCTGACCATAAGTGTTACTACCCTGTCCTGACCATAAGTGTTTCTACCCTGTCCTGACCATAAGTGTTTCTACCCTGTCCTGACCATAAGTGTTACTACCCTGTCCTGACCATAAGTGTTTCTACTCTGTCCTGACCATAAGTGTTTCTACCCTGTCCTGACCATAAGTGTTTCTACTCTGTCCTGACCATACGTGTTTCTACCCTGTCCTGACCATAAGTGTTTCTACCCTGTCCTGACCATAAGTGTTTCTACCCTGTCCTGACCATAAGTGTTTCTACCCTGTCCTGACCATAAGTGTTACTACTCTGTCCTGACCATAAGTGTTTCTACCCTGTCCTGACCATAAGTGTTTCTACCCTGTCCTGACCATAAGTGTTTCTACCCTGTCCTGACCATAAGTGTTACTACTCTGTCCTGACCATAAGTGTTTCTACCCTGTCCTGACCATAAATGTTTCTGCTCTGTCCTGACCATAAGTGTTTCTACCCTGTCCTGACCATAAATGTTTCTACTCTGTCCTGACCATAAGTGTTTCTACTCTGTCCTGACCATAAGTGTTTCTACTCTGTCCTGACCATAAGTGTTTCTACCCTGTCCTGACCATAAGTGTTTCTACTCTGTCCTGACCATAAGTGTTACTACTCTGTCCTGACCATAAGTGTTTCTACCCTGTCCTGACCATAAGTGTTTCTACTCTGTCCTGACCATAAGTGTTTCTACTCTGTCCTGACCATAAGTGTTTCTACCCTGTCCTGACCATAAGTGTTTCTACTCTGTCCTGACCATAAGTGTTACTACTCTGTCCTGACCATAAGTGTTTCTACCCTGTCCTGACCATAAGTGTTACTACTCTGTCCTGACCATAAGTGTTACTACTCTGTCCTGACCATAAGTGTTTCTACTCTGTCCTGACCATAAGTGTTACTACTCTGTCCTGACCATAAGTGTTACTACTCTGTCCTGACCATAAGTGTTTCTACCCTGTCCTGACCATAAGTGTTTCTACCCTGTCCTGACTATAAGTGTTTCTACCCTGTCCTGACTATAAGTGTTTCTACTCTGTCCTGACCATAAGTGTTTCTACTCTGTCCTGACCATACGTGTTTCTACTGCCAGAGCATAAGGCTCAGTCTTTCATTTATTCATTCATCCAATCATGGTAATAGAAGCAGAGGTCCTCTTTTAAATATATATATTTTTTATTAAAACAACAACAATACAATAGAAGGACAATTCAAATGGCCGCTACCATCAGTGGGTGCTTTGGTCAGTGGAGCAGAGATCCTATTGCACCCAGCACCAGACTCCTTTTGAAGCATGCAGCAGGATGTCAGTGGATATTACTGGATACTGGATAGTACCATGGTAGCTGGGAGGAGAATCATTTTCCATTTCAATGTGACCTTTCTCCATGTCCCCCCCCCCCCCTCTCTCTTTCCCTCTTTCTCTCTCATTTGCCAAGCTATCGGTCAGACCCAGGAAGGACAGGCCAGACAAACAGATCAAGTTCACATAGTTCCTATTTTCTCTCTTCTGCTGTACAGTTGCTAACAAGTTAACATACACATACAGTTGATAACTAATACCTAATACCCAATTGGTTACACAATGTGCTACCAGATTGCATTCTGACGTTCTACACAACGGTAGAAATACTACATAACAGGGATGGTGAAATATCTAAATAAAGTATCACAGTTACAGCTACACCTTTTCCCCTTAGGATGGGAGTCATCCCTTTCCATAATCACATCTATTCATAGTTACAGTGTGGCTGTTAGCATTGTTTAGGGCAGCAGAAGTCACTTTCATCATTTAAGGGATTGTTGTAGTTGTGTCATTGGTACAATACAGGGAAGCAGTTTGTCATGGGCCTGACAGACTGCCCATGATGGACTGTTCCACTCTGACATGCTGGGGACCTACACTGTGAAGGAGATGGCCTCATACAGTCACTCTTATACTTGAAACATTATGGGCTGCAAGGTGCACAGGAAGAGCTGTTACAATCAATTGTCTTATGCTATGGCTACATTGCTACAGAAGGGCAAGGCGTCTCTTGTCAAACTGTAATGAAGAGGGTTGATAAAACAATGCCTCCAAAATACATGTGAGTGTGTGTGTGTGTGTGTATATGTGTGAATGTATGTGTGAATGTGTGTCTGTGTGCATGACGGACAGACAGTGAGAAAGAGCAGAGGTCCTCGATGACACCTCTGACACCATCTTGTAGGCACCGGGCCAAGCAGGCCTCTCCTGTCCTGCCCACTGAAACAATCGGTACAACAGACCAGAAAACAAAGAGACAGACAGACAGACAGACAGACAGACAGACAGACAGGCTCTCCTGTCCTGCCCACTGAAACCATCAGTACAACAGACCAGAAAACAAAGAGACAGACAGACAGACAGACAGACAGGCTCTCCTGTCCTGCCCACTGAAACCATCAGTACAACAGACCAGAAAACAAAGAGACAGACAGACAGACAGACAGGCTCTCCTGTCCTGCCCACTGAAACCATCGGTACAACAGACCAGAAAACAAAGAGACAGACAGACAGACAGACAGGCTCTCCTGTCCTGCCCACTGAAACCATCGGTACAACAGACCAGAAAACAAAGAGACAGACAGACAGACAGACAGGCTCTCCTGTCCTGCCCACTGAAACCATCGGTACAACAGACCAGAAAACAAAGAGACAGTCAGACAGACAGGCTCTCCTGTCCTGCCCACTGAAACCATCGGTACAACAGACCAGAAAACAAAGAGACAGACAGACAGACAGACAGGCTCTCCTGTCCTGCCCACTGAAACTAACCCTACAACAGACCAGAAAACAAAGAGACAGTCAGACAGACAGACAGGCTCTCCTGTCCTGCCCACTGAAACCATCGGTACAACAGACCAGAAAACAAAGAGACAGTCAGACAGACAGACAGGCTCTCCTGTCCTGCCCACTGAAACCATCGGTACAACAGACCAGAAAACAAAGAGACAGACAGACAGACAGACAGGCTCTCCTGTCCTGCCCACTGAAACCATCGGTACAACAGACCAGAAAACAAAGAGACAGTCAGACAGACAGACAGGCTCTCCTGTCCTGCCCACTGAAACCATCAGTACAACAGACCAGAAAACAAAGAGACAGTCAGACAGACAGACAGGCTCTCCTGTCCTGCCCACTGAAACCATCGGTACAACAGACCAGAAAACAAAGAGACAGTCAGACAGACAGACAGGCTCTCCTGTCCTGCCCACTGAAACTAACCCTACAACAGACCAGAAAACAAAGAGACAGTCAGACAGACAGACAGGCTCTCCTGTCCTGCCCACTGAAACCATCGGTACAACAGACCAGAAAACAAAGAGACAGTCAGACAGACAGACAGGCTCTCCTGTCCTGCCCACTGAAACCATCGGTACAACAGACCAGAAAACAAAGAGACAGTCAGACAGACAGACAGACAGACAGACAGACAGACAGACAGACAGACAGACAGACAGACAGACAGACAGACAGACAGACAGACAGACAGACAGACAGACAGACAGACTGTCCTGCCCACTGAAACTAACCCTACAACAGACCAGAAAACAAAGAGACAGACAGACAGACTCCCTACCCAATCAAACAGACCCACAATCGAGCAGAAAACACGGAGGCAGACAGACATGCAGACAGACAGATAGACAGGCAGGCTGTTGTGTCCCCTTCTGTTCTGTTCTGACCTGTCCCGTCCTCCCTGCCCTATGAAACAGAATCCAGAACAGACCAGAAAACAGAAAGGCAGGCAGACCAGGAAGGCAACCTAATCACTACTACATTAGCAGTCTTCATACTGTAGGTTGATAAATGAAGCCATTGTTGTGTGATTATCACAGTTATTCATAGACTGCTCACTATGGGGATGGTGCATTTGTTGCATTACACAGAAGCAGACACTGCTGGGCCTAGCGCATGTTTCCCTGTCACTGTGGATTACGGCCCAGACCACTGACATTTATAAACACTAGGTCATCTGGCTCCGCTGTACTTAGAGTGTTATTAAATTGTCATTATTTTGGTAGCAACTAAGCTCTGACGGTGATTAATTGAACGCAATTAAGTGACGGAGGATAACTCCCATTTATAAATGCTCCTTTTACAGAAGAAATTAATCACAGACACATTGCAATAAAATGCCATTTGGCTGTGCTAAGCTTTTGCATTAGTGAGATTTTCTCCAATACAAACCACAGGAGTTATGGTAACGTATTATCTTTTCATTATTTCTGGTGACACCGTTATAAAGAATGATTTAGAGGGCTCGCCAACGTCATGCTGTACGTGTGCTGTATATGTCTCTATGTGTGTGTGAGTGTGTGTGTGTGTGTGTGTGTGTGTGTGTGTGTGTGTGTGTGTGTGTGTGTGTGTGTGTGTGTGTGTGTGTGTGTGTGTGTGTGTGTGTGTGTGTGTGTGTGTGTGTGTGTGTGTGTGTGTGTGTGTGTGTGTGTGTGTGTGTGTGTGTGTGTGTGTGTGTGTTTGTCTGTCTGTCTGTCTGTCTGTCTGTCTGTCTGTCTGTCTGTCTGTCTGTCTGTCTGTCTGTCTGTCTGTCTGTCTGTCTGTCTGTCTGTCTGTCTGTCTGTAAGTGTGTAAGTGTGTGTAAGTGTGTGTAAGTGTGTGTGTCCATGCATACGAGTGTGTTTGTTAAATATGTTTATGTACAGGCTTCAGGAATACAGGAGAATCAACAGTCTGTTCTACTGAGCGTCAGGCCTTAAAAAATCAAGCCTGGGTCTTCACTAGGAGCATGGGTCTTCACTAGGGTTTAATATTTTACCGGTATTTTACAAATGTTCAATCCCGAGAATAAATCACTTTTCTCCCTGGTATTTCCCTACAAAACCCAGTGTCTAAAGTGTCTAAAGCATATAAATATGTCTGGATTTGATTTGAGCTTTGATCAGCATGAAAATGAAAAACGAATTCTACCTGAGCCTGATGAGCCATACATCTACAATTGTAGAATGGCGCCGGAGAGGATGGCTGACATTTTACGTGCTCCTAACCAACTGTGTTATTTCGTAATTTTTTTTGCATTGTTGGTAACTTATTTTTAAAACGTATTTTGTACATAATGTTGCCGCTACCGTCTCTTATGACCTAAAATAACTTCTGTACATCAGAACAGCGATTACTCACCACGAACTAGTAGAAGCTTTTTCCATTAACTAGTCCGACGTGTCCGACGTGAAGGATATACTGCTTTCCCGGGAAAAGGCCCAAATCCTTGTCATTTGAGTGAAGATAAGAAGAAGAAAAAAGGGCCGGAGGTCGGGCTGCCTTCTGAGAATTTGTAGGCAAGCGAGTAAAACCCCACTGCCATCCGTTCTATTGGCAAACATGCAATCATTGAAAATAAAAATCGATGACCTACGAGCAAGATTAAACTACCAACGGGACTTTAAAAACTGCAATATCTTATGTTCACTGAGTCGTGGCTGAATGACGATATGAACAACATACAGCTGGCGGGTTTTACATTGTATCGGCAGGATAGAACAGCAGCTTCTGGTAAGACATGGGGTGGCGGTCTATGTATATTTGTAAACAACAGCTGGTGCACGATATCGAAGGAAGTCTCGAGGTTTTGCTCGCCTGAGGTAGAGTATCTCATGATAAGCTGTAGACCACACTATCTACCAAGAGTTTTCATCTGTATTTTTCGTAGCTGTCTACATACCACCACAGACCGTTGCTGGCACTAAGACCGCACTCAATGAGCTGATAACGTCATAAGCAAACATGAAAACGCTCATCCAGAGGAGGCACTCCTAGTGAAAAGGGATTTTAATGCAGGGAAACTTAAGTCCGTTTTACCACATTTCCACCAGCATGTTAAATGTGCAAAAAAACTCTAGACCACCTTTACTCCATACACAGGGACGTGTACAAAGCTCTCCCTCGCCCTCCATTTGGAAAATCTGACCATAATTCTAACCTCCTGATTCCTGCTTACAAGAAAAATTTAAGCAGGAAGCACCAGTGACTCGATCAATAAAAAATTGGTCAGATCAAGCAGACGCTAAGCTACAGGACTGTTTTGCTAGCACAGACTGGAATATGTTCCGGGATTTTTCCGATGTCATTGAGGAGTACACCACATCAGTCACTGGCTTCATCAATAAGTGCATCGATGACATCGTCTCCACAGCAACTTTACGTACATACCCCAAGAGATTCCATGGATTACAGGCAACATCCGCACTGAGCTAAAGGGTAAGCGAGACTCTAACCCGGATGCTTATAAGAAATCCCGCTGTTCCCTCCGACGAACCATCAAACAGGCGAAGCGTCAATACAGGACCATGATCGAATCATACTACACTGGCTCCGACGCTTGTCGGATGTGGCAGGGCTTGCAAACTATTACAGACTACAAAGGGAAGCACAGCCGAGAGGTGCCCAGTGACACAAGCCTACCAGACGAGCTAAATTACTTCTAAGCTCGCTTTGAGGCAAGTAACACTGAAACATGCATGAGAGCATCAGCTGTTCTGGACGACTGTGATCACGCTCTCCATAGCCGATGTGAGTAAGACCTTTAAACAGGTCAACATTCACAAGGCCGCAGGGCCAGACGGATTACCAGGACGTGTACTGTGAGCATGCACTGACCAACTGGAAAGTGTGTTCACTGACATTTTCTGAGTCTGTAATACCAACATGTTTCAAGCAGACCACCATAGTCTCTGTGCCCAAGAACACTAAGGTAACCTGCCTAAATGACTACAGACCCGTAGCACTTAGGTGTGTAGCAATGAAGTGCTTTGAAAGGCTGGTCATTGCTCACATCAACACCATTATCCCAGAAACCTTAGACCCACTCCAATTTGCGTACCGCCCAAACAGATCCACAGCTGATGCAATCGCTATTGCACTCTATACTGCCCTTTCAGACCTGGACAAAAGGAACACCTATTTGAGAATGCTATTCATTGACTACAGCTCAGTGTTCAACACCATAGTGCCCTCAAAGATCATCACTAAGCTAAGGACCCTGGGACTAAACACCTCCCTCTGCAACTGGATCCTAGACTTCCTGACGGGCTGCCCTCAGGTGGTAAGGGTAGGTAACAACACATCCGCCACGCTGATCCTCAACACGGGGGCCCCTCAGGGGTGCGTGCTCAGTCCCCTCATGTACTCCCTGTTCACTCATGACTGCCAGGCACGACTCCAACACCCTCATTAAGCTTGCTGATGACACAAAAGGAGTAGGCCTGATCCCCGACAATGACGGGACAGTCTATAGGGAGGAGGTCAGAGACCTGGCCGTGTGGTGCCAGGACAACAACCTCTCCCTCAACGTTATCAAGACAAAGGAGATGATTGTGGACTACAGGAAAAGGAGGCCCCCATTCTCATTGATGGGGCTGTAGTGGAGCAGGTTGAGAGCTTTAAGTTCCTTGGTGTCCACATCACCAACAAACTAACATGGTTCGAGCACACCAAGACAGTCGTGAAGAGGGCACGACAAAACCTATTCCCCCTCAGGAGACTGAAAAGGTTTGACATGGGTCCTCAGTTCCTCAGAAGTTCCTCTACAGCTGCACCATCGAGAGCATGCTGACTGGTTGCATCACTGCCTGGTATGGCAACTGCTCAGCCTCCGACCGCAAGGCACTACAGAGAGTACTGCGTATGGCCGAGAACATCACTGGGGCCAAGCTTCCTGCCATCCAGGACCTCTACACCAGGCAGTGTCAGAGGAAGGCCCTAAAAATTGTCAAAGACTCCAGCCACCCTAGTCATAGACTGTTCTCTCTGCTACCACACAGCAAGCAGTACCGGAGCGCCAAGTCTAGGTCCAAGAGGCTTCTAAACAGCTTCTACCCCCAAGCCATAAGACTCCTGAACATCCAATCAAATGGCTACCCAGACTATTTGCATTTCCCCCCCTTTTACACTGCTCCTTCTCTCTGTTATTATCTATGCATAGTCACTTTAATAACTTTACCTGCATGTACATATTACCTCAATTACCTCAACTAACCAGTGCCCCTGCACATTGACTCTGTACCGGTACCCCTGTATATGGCCTCGCTATTGTTATTTTACTGCTGCTCTTTAATTATTTGTTACTTTTATTTCTTATTCTTAAAAAAAAATGCTTTGTTGGTTAGGGCTTGTAAGTAAGCATTTCACTGTAAGGTAAGGTAACCTGTTGTATTCGGCGTATGTGACACAATAGAGACACAATAGAGAAACGCCATGGTAAAGCCTACAGAATAAAAGAGACATGTACACAGGCCAGTGGGGTCGATACACAGGGTCTAGGATCCAGGGGTGCAACTTTCACTGGGGACGGGGCATGTCCCCCCCCACATTCTGAAATTTTATTTTTGTCCTCCCCAGTTTTATCATTGGAATGTGATACAAAAGGCGGCCTCCAAGCGGTCGGGTAGGCTGTTTGGAGTGTTTCTGTAGGATCTGATCTCTACATACGGTCTCTGTCAAAAGGGAACCCAGAAGAGACACAAGGTCATAGCATGAAAATGAAAGGTGGAGTGATGATTTAACCCATTACGGTTGTACCACCATGTGAAACCCAGAGTTTTTCTCCAGCCAGTATGTCTTTGAGGGATGAAGACTTACAGTAAAGTTCACCAGGAGAGGCCTCTTCCTCTTCATCTCCTAAAATGGCATCTCAGCTGAGATCGTTCACTGGCTGGCACAAGCTGGCATGCAACACTGAGCTCAAAGGTCTCATCACAACTTCTTAATGAGGACACAGGATTTTGTGTTTGCATTCCTCTTCCTCTTCCCCCTCCATCCTCCACCCTCACCCCGCTCACCCTACTCCCCTGAGAGCCCTGCAATTCCCACATGACGCCTCTCGACGGTTGCCCACTCGCCTGAATTTGGAGTTTCGGTTTTGCAATTAGCATCCTTCATGATGTTCTGCTTTAGTGACCCCAGCACCGGCTGAAGTGGGAGCGGGTGTGGGGTACGCCATGTCACCAAGTGTGTGTGTATGCGTGTGTGTGTGTGTTGGGGGGTCTCAGAGATTTACTGTATTGGCTCACACGGACGATGCCCCCCCCCCCCCCCCCCCGCCTCTGTGGTTTCAAACAAACTCTTGTTATTTCAGCTTCAGTGAGAGCTGAGCAGGATCTCGACAGAACGCCTACCTGCCACTGAGCCTCAAGGGAATGGGCGGCCAGTCAGTAGCCCTAAACACCTCTCCCCCAACTACCCTTCCATCCCTCCCTCCATCCCTCCCTCCACGTTAGGCCCCGGCAGCAGGTATGTATTTTGGAAGAGACCCCTGGTGATTTGATGGACGTGAGAGTTTGAAATGAAAACACACACAGCGCAGCACCCTGTCAGGGACCGGTAGACAAAGCCCCAACACAGATGGCGATAGGAAACGGAACAAGAAAAAATGCTTGTCTTTATTGAGGTTTTCCTTTCAATAACTTGACTCTAAAGATAGACGTTTTGAACTGGTTTCTCTATTCTGGGGTTTTGGTCATGTAGATAACCTCCAAAGAATAAAAACTGACTACAGCTGGAGTGGTGTTGCTTTAAATTATATCACGTCTTGGTTCTTGTACACACACACACACACACACACACACACACACACACACACACACACACACACACACACACACACACACACACACACACACACACACACACACACACACACACACACACACACACACACACACACAGGCCAAGAGATAACCATGAGGAAACATGATAACAGGAATGAATGCAATTCAATTCACCAGAAGAGACGAACCAGGCCACACACAGGCCTCTGTCCCTGAGGAACTAGTGAGCCTCACACTGCTATCCCTTCTCCATTTATCCTGTTCTCCTTTCACCCTCCACTCGTTTCATAGAAGAGAAAAATAAATGGAGGAGCTGAGCTTGTGTGTGCGTGTGTGTGTACACGTGTGTGTGTGCATGTGTGTGTGCATGCATGCGTGTGTGTGTGTGTGCATGTGTGTATGTGTGTCGAATTCACTGCTGGATGATCAGGCACACTCCGTCCAGCCCCTCCATAACTCACCCTCCCTGATAAAGAGAGCAACGGAATCGCTTCCTGTGACTGCTCCTCATTCAAATGGCATGGCGTGGTAAACAAATCAGGCCTGTGGTTATCCATGTAGCGGTCAGATAAGAGGGGAAGAGAAGAGGGACCTCCAGAGTAATGGATCATGCCGGGGGCTCCCAGCCCTCTCCCCAGCACAGCCCGGCCTCCCTGGGATAATAAACGGCAGTGCAGCAGGGGGCCAGATAAGAGCCATCAATCACACTGGCTTCACTGATAAGACACAGACGCTCTCTGTCACCCACCTTGACATTTGTTTTTCATTCCATCTTCTCAAACCAACCTGGAAAGTCAACCTGTTTCTTCTCATGTCATCAAGGGGCTCCTCTCCACTCAGGTTTACCCAGGCCGCAGTGCATCTCCCTGGGGTTGAGTTTGATGACTGTCAGGTGACTGAATGACTCACCGGATCATGTTGAACAGGTCATGAATGGACTGGAGAGTGGAGTTATTTAATTCATTGTTTTCATTCATAATAAAGTATGTTGACATGCGCATTCAAATGCTCTGTCTAAATACCCTGGGCTAGGGTTATGTTTAGGGTTATGGTTAAGGTTATAGTTAGGGTTATGGTTAGGCTTATGATTAGGGTTATGGCTAGGGTTATGTTTAGGGTTATGGTTAAGGTTATAGTTAGGGTTATGGTTAGGGTTATGATTAGGGTTATGGTTAGGGTTATGTTTAGGGTTATGTTTAGGGTTATGGTTAGGGTTATGTTTAGGGTTATGTTTAGGGTTATGATTAAGGTTATGGTTAGGGTTATGATTAGGGTTATGGTTAGGGTTATGTTTAGGGTTATGGTTAAGGTTATGGTTAGGATTATGGTTAGGGTTATGTTTAGGGTTATGATTAAGGTTATGGTTAGGGTTATGATTAGGGTTATGGTTAGGGTTATGTTTAGGGTTATGGTTAAGGTTATAGTTAGGGTTATGGTTAACGTTATAGTTAGGGTTATGGTTAGGGTTAGGGTTAGGGTTAGGGTTAGGGTTAGGGTTAGGGTTAGGGTTATGGTTAGGGTTAGGGTTAGGGTTAGGGTTAGGGTTATGTTTAGGGTTAGGGTTAGGGTTATGGTTAGGGTTATGGTTAGGGTTATGTTTAGGGTTATGATTAAGGTTATGGTTAGGGTTATGATTAGGGTTATGGTTAGGGTTATGTTTAGGGTTATGGTTAAGGTTATAGTTAGGGTTATGTTTAGGGTTATGTTTAGGGTTATGATTAAGGTTATGGTTAGGGTTATGGTTAGGGTTAGGGTTAGGGTTAGGGTTATGTTTAGGGTTATGATTAGGGTTATGGTTAGGGTTATGGTTAACGTTATAGTTAGGGTTATGGTTAGGGTTATGGTTAGGGTTACGATTGTGGACATGAAGCTAGGGCTAGGTTTGAACCAGGATGTGGACATGAAGCTAGGGTTAGGGTTGAACCAGGATGTGGACATGAAGCTAGGGTTAGATTTGAACCAGGATGTGGACATGAAGCTAGGGTTAGGGTTGAACCGGGATGTGGACATGAAGCTAGGGTTAGGGTTGAACTGGGATGTGGACATGAAGCTAGGGTTAGGGTTGAACCGGGATGCGGACATGAAGCTAGAGTTAGGATTGAACCGGGATGTGGACATGAAGCTAGGGTTCTGTATTGTGTTTCCACCTAGAAGCTAATGTGTTGTGGTACACCCTCATGACACATACTAGCAGAATGTTTACCTGAGGGTTTCATTCAACCTCATATTTCAGTCTAACAGAGGGATTGGGTGAGGCTCACCATAAGAAACTACAGAATACCTACCAGTACACCAGAGGTTCTTACCTTTCTAGCTGGCTATTAAGTTGAGCTTAGGCATCAATCAAACCAAAATCTCCTCATACAAAAATCTTAAGTTGCAAGTCGTAAATAATGCTTTGGAGACTAATATTTCTGACAGGGGTACACAGAATAAATATTTAAGTAATTTTACCTTCTGGCACTTTTAATTCCCTGAAAACGCAGAGGCCTATCAGGCTGTAGAGTCAGCGTAGTAAATCTAGCCTGCCCTAACGCTGGCTCCTCCGGTCACTGAGGAGTCAGTAGATTTGAGAAGGTATAAAACAGTTACTTTATGGCTGTCCCAATTGTTGTACCTTAGAGTTATGTGCATTGTATTACCTCTAATGAAGGGCGTAAATTCTCAGTTTTACAACCAGACTTTTACGAGGGAGGGAAATTGTAAAACACACGCTTTTTGCGTTACCCATGTTTGTCACCAGAGCTGTGGGGTTCAGACTGCTACACACACTATTTTCATTATGGAGGGCCGGGGAGAGAGGGGCCTCTGTCTGACTGGAGTAATGGGTCCCGGACCGTGAGAGAGAGAGAGGGTCACACCGGATCTCATCCACTGGTCACGGATGACATTTAACAGACAGGGTCTGCACTTCCTGTGATCAGAACCACAGTAATTACCGACCTAATCCACAGGCCTCACAAATCTCTTCTTCTTCTCTTCTTCTGCTGGTGATTCAGGGATGTGCTTTTGCACCTGATAGTTGTGGGGCACTTTTTCCTTGACCTGACCTCATATCTCAACTCAGATACCTCTAAACATGCGTTCCCTGTATACCAATGGTGTGTGTGTGTGTGTGTATGTGTGTGTGTGTGTGTGTGTGTGTGTGTGTGTGTGTGTGTGTGTGTGTGTGTGTGTGTGTGTGTGTGTGTGTGTGTGTGTGTGTGTGTGTGTGTGTGTGTGTGTGTGTGTGTGTGTGTGTGTGTGTGTGTGTGTGTGTGTGTGTGTGTGTGTGTGTGTGTGTGTGTGTGTGTGTGTGTGTGTGTGTGTGAGGCTGTGTGTGTGAGGCTTTGTGTGTGCGTGAGATTGTGTTTAAATGTGTGTATGTGTGTGGGTTGCACAGATTTTTACTGCCCTGCCAGGCGCACGTCACAACACCCCGCTCAGCGAGGTTAAATAAGTTAGAAAAAAACAAGGAAACTGATCTGTAAGCAAGCACCTTTTATATGTGCATTTTAAGTGATATAATTCGGTATGTGTCGACGTGTGTTGTATAATAACGCATAAGATCAACATAATTCTAAACCATGCAAATGCTACAGCCCCCTCTGTCATAATGGGTAATCTGTCTGACAGAACATGGAAGCTTTGTGGGGAGGAGACAGTTGACAGACACTGGGATCCAAGAGAGAGAGAGACAGAGACAGAGAGGGTGAGAGAGAGAGAGAGAGAGAGAGAGAGAGAGAGAGAGAGAGAGAGAGAGAGAGAGAGAGAGAGAGAGAGAGAGAGAGAGAGAGAGAGAGTGAAAGAGAGAGAGAGAGAGAGAGAGAGAGAGAGAGAGAGAGAGAGAGAGAGAGAGAGAGAGAGAGAGAGAGAGAGAGAGAGAGAGAGAGAGAGAGAGAGAGAGAGAGAGAGAGAGAGAGAGAGAGAGAGAGAGTGAAAGAGAGTGAAAGAGAGTGAAAGAGACGTAAGGTTGACTAATCAAGCAATTAAATGGGAGGTGATTATGTCATCATGTCTGGGCTCCTGTCTCTCTGTCTATAAAGGTCCTGCTACATTTCACATTCACTCACCTAAATGAATTAATAAGGAGGAGCTAAAAGAGGATTGAAATATCTCGCTGGGACATTCTGCTTCTCAAACACTCCTTATCTCCCCACATTCAGCCCTGTTAATATGATGATGAACAATATTTCATGAAGGGCAACTCAATGTGTCTGCTCTGTAGAGGGCCCAGGCTCCCTCTGTCTCCTCTCCGTGCCCTCGTCTGTCTTTTGTACCCCTCTTTTCCAAAAGGGGGAGGGAGGGAGGGAAAAGAGAGAGAGGAGGGGAAGGGGGTAAAGATAAGCACCACCAACACTTTCTCCCTCTTTTTTCAGACACCATTTCACCCATTTTCTTCCCCTATCACAACTCTTTGACTTTCAAACATTTTCATACCAATAATCGGGCAATTTCCCTACACGCTAATCCATCAAAGCAGAGGATGGGGCTAATCCTAGTGTGTAGGGCTGGGTGGCGCTCCTCTCCTCTTCTCCTCGTCTCCTCTTCTTCTCTTCTCTTTCAGGTGTGTCCCCGCTCCCTGGCAGACATTTGTCCCTGCCGCATGGCACACAAAGCCCCTGCCCTGTCAGCACAGATTGATCAGAGCTTTGGTGTAAATGAGGAAGGCGGGGGCACCCCCTATCAATGATGCTCTACATCTGCACCTGAAAATATTCTTATTCTCCACAGCGACACACAGCCACACTTCTCCATGCTCCTGATACTGAGAGCTCTGCTGTTAACTGGTCTTTGTCATGTGTATAGGCAAAGTGCTTAGTGCTTACCTTTTGAATGGAGAGGAGAGAGAGAGAGAGAGAGAGAGAGAGAGAGAGAGAGAGAGAGAGAGAGAGAGAGAGAGAGAGAGAGAGAGAGAGAGAGAGAGAGAGAGAGAGAGAGAGAGAGAGAGAGAGAGAGAGAGGGGTGAAGAGAAAACAGTCCTTGGGTATATAGGAAGATTATTATAATGTCTACAAATGCTGACACAGTTGAAATTCTGAAGACACATTTTTTAGATTAGTGGAGCTCTTTTAAAGGCTGCATTTGCAGAACAATGAGATTGTGTGTGTCACGCCCTGACCTTAGATGCCTTTTTATTTCTCTATTTGGTTAGGTCAGGGTGTGATTAGGGTGGGCATTCTAGTTTTTCGTTTCTATGTTGGCCTGGTATGGTTCCCAATCAGAGGCAGCTGTCTATCGTTGTCTCTGATTGGGGATCATATTTAGGCAGCCTTTTCCCACCTGTTGTTTGTGGGATCTTGTTTTTGTGTAGTGCTTGTGAGCACTCCATTTCTTCACGTTTCGTTTGTTTCTTTATTGTTTTCTGGGAGTTTCATTTAAATAAACATGTGGAACTCTACGCATGCTGCGCCTTGGTCCAATCATTCTAACGATCGTGACAGTGTGTTTGATTATAATTTTCTCAGCAATCTCTCCCAGCATGTAAAGGGATACAGCATGTACCTTTTTTTCTCCTGTTCTCTGAAAAGCATAGTGAAAATTTAGTCCTGACTAACAGTACCTTTTTAGAAGCCTGTGAAGACGTGAAGGCAGCATAGCAGGAGCTTCAGAGAAAGAACCACCCTACAGGAGGAGTGTGCCTAGCAGGAGGAGTGGACCCTACAGGAGGAGTGTACCCTACAGGAGGAATATGTACCCGACAGGAGGACTGTACCCTACAGGAGGAGTGTACCTAGCAGGAGGACTTTACTTAACAGGAGGAGTTTACCTAACAGGAGGAGTGTATCTAACAGGAGGGATGTACCTAGCAGGAGGAGTGTACCTAGCAGGAGGAGTGTCCCTAGCAGGAGGACTTTACTTAACAGGAGGAGTGTACCCTACAGGAAGAGTGTACCTAGCAGGAGGAGTGTATCTAGCAGGAGGACTGTGTCCCTACAGGAGAAGTGTACCTAGCAGGAGGAGTGTACCTAACAGGAGGAGTGTTTCTAACAGGAGGAGTGTATCTAGCAGGAGGACTTTACCTAACAGGAGGAGTGTACCTAACAGGAGGAGTGTACCTAACAGGAGGAGTGTACCTAACAGGAGGAGTGTACCTAACAGGAGGAGTGTGTCCCTACAGGAGGAGTGTACCTAACAGGAGGAGTGTACCTAGCAGGGGGAGTGTATCTAGCAGGAGTGTATCTAGCAGGAGGAGTGTACCTAGCAGGAGGAGTGTACCTAACAGGAGGAGTGTACCTAGCAGGAGGAGTGTGTCCCTAACAGGAGGAGTATACCTAACAGGAGGAGTGTACCTAACAGGAGGAGTGTGTCCCTACAGGAGGAGTGTACCTAACAGGAGGAGTGTACCTAGCAGGAGGAGTGTATCTAGCAGGAGTGTATCTAGCAGGAGGAGTGTACCTAGCAGGAGGAGTGTACCTAACAGGAGGAGTGTATCTAGCAGGAGTGTATCTAACAGGAGGAGTGTACCTAACAGGAGGGGTGTCCCTACAGGAGGAGTGTACCTAACAGGAGGAGTGTACCTAACAGGAGGAGTGTATCTAGCAGGAGTGTATCTAACAGGAGGAGTGTACCTAACAGGAGGAGTGTCCCTACAGGAGGAGTGTACCTAACAGGAGGAGTGTGTCCCTACAGGAGGAGTGTACCTAACAGGAGGAGTGTACCTAGCAGGAGGAGTGTATCTAGCAGGAGTGTATCTAGCAGGAGGAGTGTACCTAGCAGGAGGAGTGTACCTAACAGGAGGAGTGTACCTAGCAGGAGGAGTGTGTCCCTAACAGGAGGAGTGTACCTAACAGGAGGAGTGTATCTAGCAGGAGTGTATCTAACAGGAGGAGTGTACCTAACAGGAGGAGTGTACCTAACAGGAGGAGTGTGTCCCTAACAGGAGGAGTGTACCTAACAGGAGTGTATCTAACAGGAGGAGTGTACGTAGCAGGAGGAGTGTATCTAGCAGGAGGAGTGTGTCCCTAACAGGAGGAGTGTATCTAACAGGAGGAGTGTATCTAGCAGGAGTGTATCTAACAGGAGGAGTGTACCTAACAGGAGGAGTGTACCTAACAGGAGGAGTGTACCTAACAGGAGGAGTGTACCTAACAGGAGGAGTGTATCTAGCAGGAGTGTATCTAACAGGAGGAGTGTACCTAACAGGAGGAGTGTGTCCCTAACAGGAGGAGTGTACCTAACAGGAGGAGTGTACCTAACAGGAGGAGTGTACCTAACAGGAGGAGTGTACCTAACAGGAGGAGTGTACCTAACAGGAGGAGTGTACCTAACAGGAGGAGTGTACCTAACAGGAGGAGTGTACGTAGCAGGAGGAGTGTATCTAGCAGGAGGAGTGTGTCCCTAACAGGAGGAGTGTACCTAGCAGGAGGAGTGTCCCTAACAGGAGGAGTGTACCTAGCAGGAGGAGTGTACCTAGCAGGAGGAGTGTATCTAACAGGAGGGATGTACCTAGCAGGAGGAGTGTACCTAGCAGGAGGAGTGTCCCTAGCAGGAGGACTTTACTTAACAGGAGGAGTGTACCCTACAGGAAGAGTGTACCTAGCAGGAGGAGTGTATCTAGCAGGAGGACTGTGTCCCTACAGGAGAAGTGTACCTAGCAGGAGGACTTTACCTAACACGAGGAGTGTATCTAGCAGGAGGAGTGTATCGAGCAGGAGGAGTGTACCTAGCAGGAGGAGTGTACCTAACAGGAGGAGTGTATCTAACAGGAGGAGTGTATCTAGCAGGAGGACTATACCTAACAGGAGGAGTGTACCTAACAGGAGGAGTGTACCTAACAGGAGGAGTGTACCTAGCAGGAGGAGTGTATCTAGCAGGAGTGTATCTAGCAGGAGGAGTGTACCTAGCAGGAGGAGTGTACCTAACAGGAGGAGTGTACCTAGCAGGAGGAGTGTGTCCCTAACAGGAGGAGTGTACCTAACAGGAGGAGTGTATCTAGCAGGAGTGTATCTAACAGGAGTGTACCTAACAGGAGGAGTGTCCCTACAGGAGGAGTGTACCTAACAGGAGGAGTGTGTCCCTACAGGAGGAGTGTACCTAACAGGAGGAGTGTACCTAGCAGGAGGAGTGTATCTAGCAGGAGTGTATCTAGCAGGAGGAGTGTACCTAGCAGGAGGAGTGTACCTAACAGGAGGAGTGTACCTGGCAGGAGGAGTGTGTCCCTAACAGGAGGAGTGTACCTAACAGGAGGAGTGTATCTAGCAGGAGTGTATCTAACAGGAGGAGTGTACCTAACAGGAGGAGTGTACCTAACAGGAGGAGTGTACCTAACAGGAGGAGTGTACCTAACAGGAGGAGTGTATTTAGCAGGAGGAGTGTATCTAGCAGGAGTGTATCTAACAGGAGGAGTGTACCTAACAGGAGGAGTGTGTCCCTAACAGGAGGAGTGTACCTAACAGGAGGAGTGTATTTAGCAGGAGGAGTGTATCTAGCAGGAGTGTACCTAACAGGAGGAGTGTACCTAACAGGAGGAGTGTATCTAGCAGGAGTGTATCTAACAGGAGTGTACCTAACAGGAGGAATGTACCTAACAGGAGGAGTGTACCTAACAGGAGGAGTGTACCTAACAGGAGGAGTGTACCTAACAGGAGGAGTGTATCTAGCAGGAGTGTATCTAACAGGAGGAGTGTACCTAACAGGAGGAGTGTACCTAACAGGAGGAGTGTACCTAACAGGAGGAGTGTACCTAACAGGAGGAGTGTACGTAGCAGGAGGAGTGTACCTAACAGGAGGAGTGTGTCCCTAACAGGAGGAGTGTACCTAACAGGAGGAGTGTATCTAGCAGGAGTGTATCTAACAGGAGGAGTGTACCTAACAGGAGGAGTGTACCTAACAGGAGGAGTGTACCTAACAGGAGGAGTGTACCTAACAGGAGGAGTGTACCTAACAGGAGGAGTGTATGTAGCAGGGGGAGTGTATCTAGCAGGAGGAGTGTGTCCCTAACAGGAGGAGTGTACCTAACAGGAGGAGTGTACCTAACAGGAGGAGTGTACGTAGCAGGAGGAGTGTGTCCCTACAGGAGGAGTGTACCTAGCAGGAGGAGTGTACCTAACAGGAGGAGTGTACCTAACAGGAGGAGTGTACCTAACAGGAGGAGTGTACGTAGCAGGAGGAGTGTGTCCCTACAGGAGGAGTGTACCTAGCAGGAGGAGTGTACGTAGCAGGAGGAGTGTACCTACAGGAGGAGTGTACCTAACAGGAGGAGTGTACCTAGCAGGAGGAGTGTGTCCCTAACAGGAGGAGTGTACCTAACAGGAGGAGTGTACCTAACAGGAGGAGTGTACCTAACAGGAGGAGTGTACGTAGCAGGAGGAGTGTGTCCCTACAGGAGGAGTGTACCTAGCAGGAGGAGTGTACCTAACAGGAGGAGTGTACCTAACAGGAGGAGTGTACCTAACAGGAGGAGTGTACGTAGCAGGAGGAGTGTGTCCCTACAGGAGGAGTGTACGTAGCAGGAGGAGTGTACGTAGCAGGAGGAGTGTACCTACAGGAGGAGTGTACCTAACAGGAGGAGTGTACCTAGCAGGAGGAGTGTGTCCCTAACAGGAGGAGTGTACCTAACAGGAGGAGTGTACCTAGCAGGAGGAGTGTACCTAGCAGGAGGAGTGTACCTAACAGGAGGAGTGTACCTAACAGGAGGAGTGTACCTAACAGGAGGAGTGTACCTAACAGGAGGAGTGTACCTAACAGGAGGAGTGTACCTAACAGGAGGAGTGTACGTAGCAGGAGGAGTGTACCTAGCAGGAGGAGTGTACCTAACAGGAGGAGTGTACCTAACAGGAGGAGTGTACCTAGCAGGAGGAGTGTACCTAACAGGAGGAGTGTACCTAACAGGAGGAGTGTACCTAACAGGAGGAGTGTACCTAACAGGAGGAGTGTACCTAACAGGAGGAGTGTACCTAACAGGAGGAGTGTACGTAGCAGGAGGAGTGTGTCCCTACAGGAGGAGTGTACCTAGCAGGAGGAGTGTACGTAGCAGGAGGAGTGTACCTACAGGAGGAGTGTACCTAGCAGGAGGAGTGTACCTAGCAGGAGGAGTATACGTAGCAGGAGTGAGACAGAGTGAGATAAAATACACAGGCCTCATTAGTAGGACATTTATCATCTCCTGTCTGTGATTTAAAAGAATGACTGGGTCAAATCACTTTAAATACCTCAGGGGAAATCATCATTTGTCATTGTAAAGCAAATGCAAACACTTCTCCTCTCCACTCCTCCGGTATTAATGCATTCCCACTAAAGCAGCTAGCAGCATAAGCCTCATTCGCCCGCCGCAGCACAGATTTTGATTTAATCCTTCGCGAAACCCCTTGACTGACTGTCTTTGTCAATTCAGTGCTTTTTACACACAATTGTCCCCTACACTTTAATTCATTACTGGTAATGCTCATTGCTCAGCGCTAGCTAGGCTAGCCTGGCGCTAACCCTTATTCCAGACACACACAGGAGGTGATGCCAGTGGTCTTTAGTGAGATGCTGAAGCATGGGAGACATGACAAATGATTCCTCCTAGTTCTTGATAATTAAAACAGAGGGCCTTACCGACTGAACAGGAAACAGGTACACGTGGAGAACAAGAACTGGAGAATGTATTATAAATGTGTTATTACTGCGTAACTGACCAAGGGCAGGCAGGGTCTAGATGGCTGTTGAAATATGGATGTTACTCTCACACAGCTGGCTAACTCTCCCTCTCAAGCGGACAATCTGGACAAATAGTTTGAATGGATTTTTATTCCTGTGCTGTTGCACTTGTACTTACCAGGGCTGGCTGACATTTCGGTTGAACAACTGAGGGGGAGTTGGGATATGCAAAAAACACATTTCCAATTCCCACGTGGGTAGTAATGCACACTTTTGAAATAGTGCAAATATAAGCACACAGCAAATTATTATAATTATAATTAATTGTAGTTATGGTAACAGCAGCTAGCATCTCAATAAAATGAACAAGAAGCTCTTTATGACATCTACAGAATATAGTCTTGTCCTTGACATCCTTAAAAAGTCCACTTCATCTGAGCCCATTTCACCAAGACAGCAGTCCCTGACCACGTTGGATCTCTCAGCATAACAGAGTCTATACGGTCACAGACCTACCATGGGCAGCAACTCTTTCAAAGTGAAGAGAACAAAACAGAGAGAAGAAACAAGGGAAGAAAGAAAAAGGGAGAGACAGAAGCCGAGTGACTGAGAAAGCGAGAGCAAACTCTAGAAAGAAAGAGCCGTGTTTGACGAACGTTAAAGAAGCCTCAGAATAAAACAACACGTCTATTTCATGCCAGTTCAGACAGAATAGTCTGCCATATGTAAATAGGAGTTCAATAATGAATGCACTTCCCCTCTGCTTTTATTTGCTTGAAGCCCTCGCAGTCACACACACATTGGCACCGCGCGAGACACAAATTAAAGAGCGTTTTAAAGGAAATATTCGAAGTGCGGAGCCTGCTGCCGGAATATCAGTTATTATTTTTGATGTTGCAATTTCTGACACTTTGATGCAATCAGTGAGTAGCCCCGGTATCCAGGCCTCTCCAGGGAGAAAGCTGTCAGGACCGGGAAGCCGGTGGATAGATAATTATGGGAGATCAAACCTTGCTAGTTAGTAGGCAGGAACGGGAGGCAAATGCCAAAAACCAGCCAATGTTTCGCAAACGCTTGTTCAAGGATATCCTAATTGCTATAAGTGGTTCCTTCAGGACTGGCACTTCAAACGCTGCATGCTGCATGATGTCATCTCTCCCCGCCCGCCCATCCGCCACTCCCCTTCTGCTCCTCTCCGTCTCACAATGGAGTGAATTAGGGATGAGGGTGAAGGACAATATACATGAGGACAATTTCCTGTCACTATTGCCCTCCTGAACCCCTACTCCCCAAACACACACATATAATACAGGAACGGGAGGAAAACACACACACACCTGGACATACACACACACACACACACACACACACACACACACACACACACACACACACACACACACACACACACACACACACACACACACACACACACACACACACACACACACACACACACACACACACACACACACACACACACACACACACACACACACACACACACACACACACACACACACACACACACACACACACACACAGAGATGTGTGTGAGTGCAAGCACACAGAAATATTCATATCCACACAGAAAACCCAGATCAAGTAAAGTATGGTTGTGAAAGCAATACCTTCTGACATCCCAATAGTGTGCTGGTTAATTGGAAGTGAGGGGCCAGTGTGTACTGTCAGTACTGTTTGCAGCATACTCATAGTGTTTCTCCTTCTTACCTCTGCACTTCAAAGACAAGGAGAGGGGAAGGTGAGCACAATTAGTTGAAATCAGTCAGAACTATTTGTCCAACAGCGCAGTGCCATGCAAGAGCATCACAGTCCATTTGTAAGTTCAGCAATGACCTTCTTTACCCTGTTACCTCTGTAGCAGACATAAAGAGTCTAACGCTCTCACTCTGATCAGCCTCTCACAGTCCAAACCTGACCAATGCCTCATCCTATGCTGTAGTATCTACCTAGAAGACAACTACAGTTCATTACATATCCCATCTAGACATCCCAGCATCTTTCTATGTCTGTCTCTTCAGCATCAATGGTAATGAAGTCAATGCAGCCAAAATAACGATCTCATGTTCAGAAAAACAATCATTCCTTTTTCAAGAGCGCCATCTGACACACAGTTGTAGTAAACCTATTGAGTGTGCTCCTCTCTGGGTGTTTGAATGAGACAATCTTCTTCAGGGTCATTGATCTCCTACTTAAATTCAGACCCAAAGAAATAAACCTCCTTTCACACAGCTCAGGAATTCAGACATTAAACATCCCCTTCACACACACACACACACACACACACACACACACACACACACACACACACACACACACACACACACACACACACACACACACACACACACACACACACACACACACACACACACACACACACACACACACACACACACACACACACACACACAAGGGTAAAAGGGGTCAATCTATGAATAAAGCAACACACTTTTAGCATAACAAAGAAGTGGTGGGCCGGCTAATGGCTGTTCATCTGAAGCTGACTATACTCTCACTGTTCTGCCACCACACTGTGGCCCCCAACAACACCACTCTGCAGCCATGTACCCTGTCAGAATAGAGCACGTACACATACACATACACACACAAACACACACACACACACACGCGTCACAGCCCAGGAGTGAGTGGCCAGGCTCAGTGTAATTGCCTCTCTAATTGGTGATGTCTAAAGGGGGTCTCCTCCTTATTTTAGAACGGAGCTGCATGCCATCACGCAAGGCAAATTACACAGACAGACAGACAGGCTGAAAAACAACAGGAGTGGGAGAAGATGACAGAGAGAGAGAGAGAACGAGAGAGAGAGAGAGAGAGAGAGAGAGAGAGAGAGAGAGAGAGAGAGAGAGAGAGAGAGAGAGAGAGAGAGAGAGAGAGAGAGAGAGAGAGAGAGAGAGAGAGAGAGAGAGAGAGAGAGAGATTGTATTTTACCATGGAAATGAGTACTAATGTTTGAGGAATTATTGTGCTTCAGTAGGCTAAACAACAGAGAGAAGAGAGCGAGATAGTCTGCCCTGCCTCATCTCTCCTTCCCCCTCCTCCTCCCTTCATCAGTGCTCCATCAAGGTTGGGAGGAGGTCACTCTGCACTCATCCAGTGGTGAGAGGCCTCATCTTCCACTCCTTTTTTCCTACTACATCCTACTTTGATGTCCTAGTAACTTAAAGGACGTTGGGTTATCCGCTGGCTATCAGCTCCTTAATAACCTCTCTCACTGGCTGTGTCCGAATACCCATACTAGCGTACGACATACTTAAACAGCATACTATGTACTCATCGTTGCATACTATTTAGCCCATACCGTTTAGTAAAAAGCATGCATTATGCCACGGCCACAACGCAGTAGCAGCTCCTGCCTGGCTGAGTAGGTGGGGCGGGGTGGGGCAGGGTGGGTCAGGGTGGGGTGGGGTGGGGCAGGGTGGGGCGGTGTGGGGCAGGGTGGGGCGGGGTGGGGCAGGGTGGGGCGGGTGGATTTTTCCAAATTCAACAGACAATGCATGGCATTAACCAGCCTGATAAAAGCTAAATTCCAAATTGAATAATTTCTTTAAACTCTGAATAGAACATGAATGGAGTTATAGGCCTACTCAGGCTGGTTATAGGTAGACTATCACATTGGACTTATACTGTAGTCCATACAGCTCATCCTATTTAAAAAGGACTGACGACAGAAACAGATAATTTGGTTCCATTTCAACATATTTATCAGTGAAACCAAAGTTCTGTAACATATATAAATGAAATCAAATAGCCTAGTACACACACCAAAACTGTTCAAATGCTCAAATCAAAAGGCTATTGCACAGAAAAACGTGGACAGGTGGGTTCATCGCAAATTCAGAACCGCTGGACAGCAACATAATAAACTAAAGTACTGATCATTGGGAACGAGATCAGAATGACTGCTAAGACTTGATCCATAAATGAAATAGGTAGCCACGCCTACAAAACTAAAACAACCATATGTTCAAATCAGAAGGCCTGATGAACATGACATCATTAACACAGCCACATCCTGAGTCCCCGGTGCAGAAACTCAGAAATCAGAAGGCCTGGTGAACATGACATCATTAACACAGCCACATCCTGAGTCCCCGGTGCAGAAACTCAGAAATCAGAAGATGGTTTAGTATTTAGTTTAAAAGCTCTGACAAAGTCCTTGAGAACAAGAAACACTTTTCAATGAGAAAACAGAAATTATGTTTTTTAAAGACTTCTGTTTTAAAAGATGTAGCCTATGATGCGATACTCGTGATCGTTTTAAGGAGAACAAAAACTACTTATCCTACATTTGAACACCACCGCAGAAGCTTCAGTATTTGGCATCTTCCCAATTAAGTAGCCTAGTTTTGTTGTGTGTTTACTTGAAGAGAACTAGGGCCTATCATTCCCAGCCCACCTCTTCCAATGCATTATGGACAAGTGTTCATCTATTTGTGCTAGATGAAGAGCCTAAATGAGAATAACATCCTGGCATTTAAACCATACTTGATTTTTCTAAAATTCACATACTCTATTTTCGCATACTGAGACTGCGACATGACGATTGTGTTGTTTATCTGTCACGACTTCCGCCGAAGTCGGCCCCTCTCCTTGTTCGAGCGATGTTCGGCGGTCGATGTCACCGATCTTCTAGCCATCACTGATCCATTTTTAATTTTCCATTGGTTTTGTCTTGTCTTCCATCACACCTGGTTTCAATCCCATCAATTACATGTTGTGTATTTAACCCTCTGTTACCCTTCATGTCCTTGTCGGTGATTGTTTGATTGTATG
>NC_092118.1:27852224-27854724 GCF_045679555.1 Salvelinus alpinus
GGGTAAAATGTTCCACTGCAATAGTGAAGGTGTAAACTTGGCAGTAGAAAATCTTAACAGTATATTTGACCTCTCAGCTTCCCTATCAAATCTAAAAATCTCAAATAGAAAACCGAAGAAAATGAACAACAATGACAAATGGTTTGATAAAGAATGCAAAAATCTAAGAAATAAATTGAGAAACCTGTCCAACCAAAAACATAGAGACCCGGAAAACCTGAGTCTACGCCTTCACTATGGTGAATCACTAAAACAATACAGAAATACACTACGGAAAAAGAAGGAACAGCACGTCAGAAATCAGCTCAATGTAATTGAAGACTCCATAGACTCTAACCAATTCTGGGAAAATTGGAAAACACTAAACAAACAACAACACGAAGAATTATCTATCCAAAATGGAGATGTATGGGTAAACCACTTCTCCAATCTTTTTGGCTCTATAACAAAGAATAAAGAGCAAAAACATATACATGATCAAATACAAATCCTAGAATCAACTTTTAAAGACTACCAGAACCCACTGGATTCTCCAATTACCTTGAATGAGTTACAGGACAAAATAAAAACCCTCCAACCCAAAAAGGCCTGTGGTGTTGATGGTATCCTTAATGAAATGATCAAATATACAGACAACAAATTCCAATTGGCTATACTAAAACTCTTTAACATCGTCCTTAGCTCTGGCATCTTCCCCAATATTTGGAACCAAGGACTGATCACCCCAATCCACAAAAGTGGAGACAAATTTGACCCCAATAACTACCGTGGAATATGCGTCAACAGTAACCTTGGGAAAATCCTCTGCATTATCATTAACAGCAGACTCGTACATTTCCTCAATGAAAACAATGTACTGAGCAAATGTCAAATTGGCTTTTTACCAAATTACCGTACAACAGACCATGTATTCACCCTACACACCATAATTGACAACCTAACAAACCAAAACAAAGGCAAAGTCTTCTCATGCTTTGTTGATTTCAAAAAAGCCTTCGACTCAATTTGGCATGAGGGTCTGCTATACAAATTGATGGAAAGTGGTGTTGGGGGTAAAACATACGACATTATAAAATCCATGTACACAAACAACAAGTGTGCGGTTAAAATTGGCAAAAAACACACACATTTCTTCACACAGGGTTGTGGGGTGAGACAGGGATGCAGCTTAAGCCCCACCCTCTTCAACATATATATCAACAAATTGGCGCGGGCACTAGAACAGTCTGCAGCACCCGGTCTCACCCTACTAGAATCCGAAGTCAAATGTCTACTGTTTGCTGATGATCTGGTGCTTCTGTCACCAACCAAGGAGGGCCTACAGCAGCACCTAGATCTTCTGCACAGATTCTGTCAGACCTGGGCCCTGACAGTAAATCTCAGTAAGACCAAAATAATGGTGTTCCAAAAAAGGTCCAGTCACCAGGACCACAAATTCCATCTAGACACCGTTGCCCTAGAGCACACAAAAAACTATACATACCTCGGCCTAAACATCAGCACCACAGGTAACTTCCACAAAGCTGTGAACGATCTGAGAGACAAGGCAAGAAGGGCCTTCTATGCCATCAAAAGGAACATAAATTTCAACATACCAATTAGGATCTGGCTAAAAATACTTGAATCAGTCATAGAGCCCATTGCCCTTTATGGTTGTGAGGTCTGGGGTCCGCTCACCAACCAAGATTTCACAAAATGGGACAAACACCAAATTGAGACTCTGCATGCAGAATTCTGCAAAAATATCCTCCGTGTACAACGTAGAACACCAAATAATGCATGCAGAGCAGAATTAGGCCGATACCCACTAATTATCAAAATCCAGAAAAGAGCCGTTAAATTCTACAACCACCTAAAAGGAAGCGATTCCCAAACCTTCCATAACAAAGCCATCACCTACAGAGAGATGAACCTGGAGAAGAGTCCCCTAAGCAAGCTGGTCCTAGGGCTCTGTTCACAAACACAAACACACCCCACAGAGCCCCAGGACAACAGCACAATTAGACCCAACCAAATCATGAGAAAACAAAAAGATAATTACTTGACACATTGGAAAGAATTAACAAAAAAACAGAGCAAACTAGAATGCTATTTGGCCCTAAACAGAGAGTATACAGTGGCAGAATACCTAACCACTGTGACTGACCCAAACTTAAGGAAAGCTTTGACTATGTACAGACTCAGTGAGCATAGCCTTGCTATTGAGAAAGGCCGCCGTAGGCAGACATGGCTCTCAAGAGAAGACAGGCTATGTGCTCACTGCCCACAAAATGAGGTGGAAACTGAGCTGCACTTCCTAACCTCCTGCCCAATGTATGACCATATTAGAGAGACATATTTCCCTCAGATTACACAGATCCACAAAGAATTCGAAAACAAATCCAATTTTGATAAACTCCCATATCTACTGGGTGAAATTCCACAGTGTGCCATCACAGCAGCAAGATTTGTGACCTTTTGCCACAAGAAAAGGGCAACCAGTGAAGAACAAACACCATTG
>NC_092118.1:27859724-27862239 GCF_045679555.1 Salvelinus alpinus
ATTGAAGACTCCATAGACTCTAACCAATTCTGGGAAAATTGGAAAACACTAAACAAACAACAACACGAAGAATTATCTATCCAAAATGGAGATGTATGGGTAAACCACTTCTCCAATCTTTTTGGCTCTATAACAAAGAATAAAGAGCAAAAACATATACATGATCAAATACAAATCCTAGAATCAACTTTTAAAGACTACCAGAACCCACTGGATTCTCCAATTACCTTGAATGAGTTACAGGACAAAATAAAAACCCTCCAACCCAAAAAGGCCTGTGGTGTTGATGGTATCCTTAATGAAATGATCAAATATACAGACAACAAATTCCAATTGGCTATACTAAAACTCTTTAACATCGTCCTTAGCTCTGGCATCTTCCCCAATATTTGGAACCAAGGACTGATCACCCCAATCCACAAAAGTGGAGACAAATTTGACCCCAATAACTACCGTGGAATATGCGTCAACAGTAACCTTGGGAAAATCCTCTGCATTATCATTAACAGCAGACTCGTACATTTCCTCAATGAAAACAATGTACTGAGCAAATGTCAAATTGGCTTTTTACCAAATTACCGTACAACAGACCATGTATTCACCCTACACACCATAATTGACAACCTAACAAACCAAAACAAAGGCAAAGTCTTCTCATGCTTTGTTGATTTCAAAAAAGCCTTCGACTCAATTTGGCATGAGGGTCTGCTATACAAATTGATGGAAAGTGGTGTTGGGGGTAAAACATACGACATTATAAAATCCATGTACACAAACAACAAGTGTGCGGTTAAAATTGGCAAAAAACACACACATTTCTTCACACAGGGTTGTGGGGTGAGACAGGGATGCAGCTTAAGCCCCACCCTCTTCAACATATATATCAACAAATTGGCGCGGGCACTAGAACAGTCTGCAGCACCCGGTCTCACCCTACTAGAATCCGAAGTCAAATGTCTACTGTTTGCTGATGATCTGGTGCTTCTGTCACCAACCAAGGAGGGCCTACAGCAGCACCTAGATCTTCTGCACAGATTCTGTCAGACCTGGGCCCTGACAGTAAATCTCAGTAAGACCAAAATAATGGTGTTCCAAAAAAGGTCCAGTCACCAGGACCACAAATTCCATCTAGACACCGTTGCCCTAGAGCACACAAAAAACTATACATACCTCGGCCTAAACATCAGCACCACAGGTAACTTCCACAAAGCTGTGAACGATCTGAGAGACAAGGCAAGAAGGGCCTTCTATGCCATCAAAAGGAACATAAATTTCAACATACCAATTAGGATCTGGCTAAAAATACTTGAATCAGTCATAGAGCCCATTGCCCTTTATGGTTGTGAGGTCTGGGGTCCGCTCACCAACCAAGATTTCACAAAATGGGACAAACACCAAATTGAGACTCTGCATGCAGAATTCTGCAAAAATATCCTCCGTGTACAACGTAGAACACCAAATAATGCATGCAGAGCAGAATTAGGCCGATACCCACTAATTATCAAAATCCAGAAAAGAGCCGTTAAATTCTACAACCACCTAAAAGGAAGCGATTCCCAAACCTTCCATAACAAAGCCATCACCTACAGAGAGATGAACCTGGAGAAGAGTCCCCTAAGCAAGCTGGTCCTAGGGCTCTGTTCACAAACACAAACACACCCCACAGAGCCCCAGGACAACAGCACAATTAGACCCAACCAAATCATGAGAAAACAAAAAGATAATTACTTGACACATTGGAAAGAATTAACAAAAAAACAGAGCAAACTAGAATGCTATTTGGCCCTAAACAGAGAGTATACAGTGGCAGAATACCTAACCACTGTGACTGACCCAAACTTAAGGAAAGCTTTGACTATGTACAGACTCAGTGAGCATAGCCTTGCTATTGAGAAAGGCCGCCGTAGGCAGACATGGCTCTCAAGAGAAGACAGGCTATGTGCTCACTGCCCACAAAATGAGGTGGAAACTGAGCTGCACTTCCTAACCTCCTGCCCAATGTATGACCATATTAGAGAGACATATTTCCCTCAGATTACACAGATCCACAAAGAATTCGAAAACAAATCCAATTTTGATAAACTCCCATATCTACTGGGTGAAATTCCACAGTGTGCCATCACAGCAGCAAGATTTGTGACCTTTTGCCACAAGAAAAGGGCAACCAGTGAAGAACAAACACCATTGTAAATACAACCCATATTTATGTTTATTTATTTTAACTTGTGTGCTTTAACCATTTGTACATTGTTACAACACTGCATATATATAATATGCCATTTGTAATGTCTTTATTGTTTTGAAACTTCTGTATGTGTAATGTTTATTGTTCATTTTTCTTGTTTATTTGACTTTTGTATATTATCTACCTCACTTGCTTTGGCAATGTTAACACATGTTTCCCATGCCAATAAAGCCCCTTGAATTGAATTGAATTGAATTGAGAGAGAGAGAGAGAACTATAGGAGGAGGGCACAGAGAGAGAGAACTGTAGGAAGAGGGCACAGAGGGAGAG